>NC_086451.1:246518856-246818856 GCF_028390025.1 Pseudophryne corroboree | reverse complement strand
ACGTGGGGCGACAAAATCACAAGGTTCCGTTCTACGGAGCAAGGACAAGGGATCCTCAGGCTGCGTTCATGGACGCTCTGGCGATTCCATGGAACTTTCAGCTACCGTATGTGTTCCCTCCAGTGTCACTCTTGCCCACAGTAATACGGAAGTTCAAGCAAGAAGGAGGAAACCTGCTTCTGGTCACTCCAGCGTGGCCCAGACGGCACTGGTTCTCCGATCTACTGGGTCTCTCGCGGGATCGTCTTCTTCTACTTCCACAACGACCAGACCTCCTCGTTCAGGGCCCTTGTGTTTGCCAGGATTTAGCCCGTCTGACTTTGACGGCATGGCCCTTGAGGCTTCCGTCCTGAGGGCCAAGGGTTTTTCTGAGGCGGTCATTCAGACTATGTTGAAGGTCCGTAAGCCGGCTTCTGCTCGGATCTACCATAGGGTCTGGAATGCTTACTTTACTTGGTGTGAGTCTCACAATCATGACGTTTTCAAGTTTAGTACGGCCAAACTGTTGGCTTTTCTACAACAGGGCCTGGACTTAGGCCTGCAACTGGCCTCCCTCAAGGTTCACATCTCTGCCTTGTCGGTTTGGTTTCAGAGAAAAATTGCTACCCTACCTGATGTCCATACATTCACTCCGGATTCAGCCTCCTTATGTGCCACCTGTGACTCCTTGGAATCTGTCGGTGGTCTTGGAGGCCTTACAAGAGTCTCTGTTTGAGCCTCTTGCCTCTGCTGACCCTAAGTGGCTTTCTCTTAAGGTGTTGTTTTTGCTGGCTATTGCTTCAGCTAAAAGGGTCTCGGACTTGGGTGCCTTATCCTATAAGTCTCCCTTTTTGATTTTTCACCGTGACCGGGCGGTACTTCGAACACACCCAGGTTATTTACCCAAGGTGGTGTCTTCCTTCCACCTTAACCAGGAGATTGTGGTTCTGGCCTTTAATTCTCCTGAGTTATCTTCCAAAGAGAGATCTTTGGATGTGGTACGGGCTCTCCGTATATCTATGTGAAGAGAACTTCCTCCATTAGGAAATCTGATTCTCTTTTTGTGTTGTTTGGTTTTCACAAACGTGGCTGGCCTGCTTCCAAGCAGACTCTGGCCAGATGGATTAGAATGGTGATTGCACATGCTTATGTACAGGCTGGTCGTCCGGTTCCTGCTACCATCAAAGCCCATTCTACTTGGTCAGTTGGACCTTCTTGGGCGGCCCACCGTGGTGCGACCCTTGAACAATTATGCAAGGCGGCTACGTGGTCCTCTGGGAACACGTTTATTAGGTTCTATGCCTTTGATACCGCCGCTTCCCAGGATGCTTCCTTTGGACGCCGGGTTCTTGTGCCCGCTACAGTGCATCCCCTCCCATAAGGAATTGCTTTTGGACATCCCCAATGTGAATCCTTGTGGACTCCAGTGTACCCCGCAGTAGAAAACGAGATTTATGGTAAGAACTTAATGGTTGATGAGAGGTGTGGCCGGAGAGACTAGCCAGCCACACGTGTAATGGCGTCCGCAGCACTGAAGGGGTTAACCCTCGTGTCCGGTGCCATGTTGCAGACAATAGGCGCTTGGCATCACTGTTAAATGTACTTACGGAACTGGGCGCGGACTGTTTAAAAGTTTGTTTAATGATGTATTTTAACATGTCATATGTAGTGCTCTGTGCACAATTGCAGGAATGCATGTTTATATGTATTTATGTATTTATTTTATATTCAAGACAGGCTCAGTGTATATTTAAAGGGAAACACGTGTTTAAATGAAATGTATTTAAAGGAAAAATGCAGTTACTATAGCTGTCTGAATAAGCATCTCTTATCCTCTGGAAATAGGAAGTGGCATGCTAATGGCCTTGTCCTAGCAGAGAGGTGTGAAGGACAATACCTTTTGATGTGTAAGTTCCTTAGAGAGAGATGCTAATCACTGGGTCTATGGGCTTGGAACTTGTTTCATGTAGGTGATTTAATTGATATACGATCCCTGAATGGCAGATACAGGAAGGAAGACTGTTTGTTTGTATTGTAGCCATTCCTGTTGTAATCTCAAACACTGGGTTTGCCTGGAGATGTGAATGACCAGAAACATTTGTATTTTGTAGCTATGTGATAAATTTATCAACAGTGAATGTTAATCTGATACCAAACGTTGTCTGGGTGACAGGAAGGAGAAGATTGTTTTATTGCACTTATCTCCTTTTGAAATGTAATTTATTTATTGGTATTTTGTAAAATAACCTGATTGGTTGGAGAAGACAGGGAGGGCTTACCCCCCTGTGGTACTGTGTGGAAAACTGACATAAAAAGGAGACCTGCGTGCCTCCAGAGTTGTAGTATTATACCATCTTATTCTGCTGAAAACATCTGATTGTATGCTGTTGCCCCTAGCAATAGGGAGGAGCCTGTTTAAAGGTTATTGAGCAAACAAACATGATTGCCTCAAGAAGACTGCTTCATCTTGTGACCAACAGGGTTAGGCCAAACCTAGCCCCGTCCTCCGGCTGTCCAGGGAAGCACCTAACGTCTCCAAGTTCCGCCTTCCGCCAGCTACCGGTAGAGGCCTAGCAAGTGGCTAGTGGGGATTCGTCAGCACCACACAGGTGTAGTAAGGCAGTGCGTCGGCACATACAGAGCAGAACCGTGGTTCCAAACGCCACGGCAGGTTAGGAGTTTGGTGGTGGCAGCATAAACCCGCCCACAACGCAGTGGGTGGAGTCAGTAACAGGCGGTTACTGTCGGTAAGCAGGAATCCCCTATGTGGTCAGGCCTCGTGTGACTTGACCTTCCATTCTGTGCGCAGCCAACAAGACGCGAAAGCGGCGAGTGCTTTCGTACGGGACCGTCCTGTCACAAGAGGATTAAAGGGTAAGCACAGAGTGAGATAGATTAGAGCTGTTTCTGCTGTCTGCTACCGATGCAGTTATCGTGCCCTTTTTTATCCAAAGACATTGCAGGGTCACGTTACCGCTCCGTGCTGATGAGAGAACGGAGAGATGAGTAAGGGATACCTGTGCCACAGTTCCGAAGCTGGTGTCCGGCACTACAATGCACTTACATCAGAAAACTGATGTAAGTATCTACCCATCCTGACCAATGGGTAGATACGCCCCTGCCAATAATATACTGGTAGGTTATTTGGCTCCCAACAAAACCTAACGATAGTGTGTGCAGGTACATGGGGAGACTAGATGGACATATACGGCAGTATCATTGGAATTATATGGCAGTACCACTAGACATATATACGGCAGTATTACTGGACTGGATTTATATGCCAGTACCGCTGGAATTAAATGCCAGTACCACTAGAATTATACGGCAGTATCACTGGAATTATACTGCAGTACCACTGGAATTATATGGCAGTACCACTGGACATATACGGCAGTATTACTGGACTGGATTTATACGCTAGTACTGCTGGAATTATTCGCCAGTACCACTGGAATTATACGGCAGTACCACTGGAATTATACGGCAGTACCAGCGGACATATACGGCAGTATCACTGGATTTATACGGCAGTACCACTGGACATACTGTATACAGCAGTATCACTGGAAATATATACGGCAGTATCACCGGACATATACGGCAGTACCACTGGACATATACAGCAGCACAGGGACACCATCACTGTACTGATGCAGGACATCACAGCACCACTGCAATGGACTGGACTTATACAGCAGCACTGGACATATGGCAGCAGAGGACACCACCACTGTGACTGGACTGATGCAGCACAATTCACCACCACTGAGCTGATGCAGCACAACACAGCACCACTGTACTGGACTTATACAGCAGCACTGGACATATGGCAGCAGAGGACACCACCACTGTGACTGGACTGATGCAGCACAAGACACTACCACTGAACTGATGAAGGACACTGAGGATGGAGACACATCCTCTGTCTACACTCTCCAATGCCGGAGTGAAAATGGCGGCGACGCGCGGCTCCTTATATGGAATCCAAACCCTGTGAGAATCCGACAGCGGGATGATGACGTTTTGCTGCATTCTGGTTTTCGAGTCAGGTGGGAAAGCCCGAGCAGGGCTCAGGTAGTGAAGTTCGGGGGGATTCGGTTCTCAGGGAACCGAACCCGCTCATATCTAATTATTTCTTATTTTTTTTACAGTTACTTCTTAACCCTGAGTGCAGGGGCATAGCTACCATAGGTGCAGGTAGTGCAACTGCTATGGGGCCAAGAGATGAGAGGGGCCGACCTTCTCTGTAACTGTTACATGTGTTTTATACATTGTACATTGGGTGGTACATAGAGGCCTTTACAAACTTTTGCCTTGGGGCCGGTAATATATCTATGTATGCCCTTCGACCTGCTCATTGTAATGTGGCACAATATGAAGTGGAGGCACTATAGTGTGACATAATATGAAATTTATGGCATAATGTGAATTGGGAGTACTGTTACATAATGTGTTCTGGCAGCCCTACAATGTGACATAACGAGAACTAGGGCATTGCTATGGTTTATCAAATAAAACAGGGCACTACCAGTGGTGTCGAGAGGGGTAGAGGGTGGGTAACTAATTATCCAGGCCTAAAGGGGTGGCCCGGAGAGGCACGGGTTCACCATTTTCTCACTCACCTCCCCTGACCTGTCAGCCTGGGCAGTGAGTGTAGGGAGTCTGCTGCCAAGCTGCAGCAGCAGCAGCGGCATCCTCTGTCTGTGTGGTGGCGGGGTAAGGGACTGTAGCAATTGCACTGATCGTGTCCCCCTCCTTTCTGGTGTGCACAGAAGCGCCCCCATAGAGCACTAGGCACCGTGAAAATACTATTTTTAATGAAATTATTTTTGTGAAGAGGTGTGGCCCTTACATTAGGCCATACCAACCATTACCTGGGCCCCACCACACTGTCTACGGCCAGGGGCACTACTATCGGGGCATAACATTAACTAGGGCCCTACTATGGGTCATGCAATTAATGACTGCAGTGATGTGCGGTGGGGTGAGGCAGAGCCTTTCCTGTCATACTAACATAAGTGCCAGAGGTTTGACTGTGTAAAGTATATGAAAAATATAAATAATATGTTAGAAATATCTCCATTACATTATTCTAATAATTTTTATAGCCAAAACTCTGGAGTAAAACTTCTATGGCAGGGGAGGCAGTGCCTCCCCTTCCTATCTTTTCCGCTCATCTCTGATCAAAACTCGCCAAATTTCCAGTTTATACTGCTCTACCTGTGTATAATTTATATATATATATATATATATATATATATATATATATATATATATATACTATGGCTAGTGATAACAGTGAGGGTTTGCACAAGAGAATAATATTGGACCCTGGAGCTGTATTTAGCTTCTCCGATTCTGAAGCTGAAGCTATCCTGTATTCTGATGAGTTTAATAACAAGCTAGCAGTGTCATCAGTCAGTGATCTATTTAATGAGCTGCTACGTTTGAAAAAGAAAGAGACCGACTTTCTATATCATGGTATCACTTTGTCAAAGTATTATAAGGACAAACGTATCCCGCGTGGGTTTATGATTAAGAACTCTCCCACGATATGGAGATACAATGTTGATTTTTGCAAGAAACGGACAGCAATATTAAATAAGTGTTCTTTTGATTTACTTTTATTAGTAATTGAAGAATCTAAACGTGAAATGTCTTGTGTTAAGGATAAGATCACTTTATTTGAAGGCAGCCATTTAGCTGCATTGTCTGCAGATAAACAAACTGATTGGATTACAAAATTGAACACACAGCTAGAAACATATAAAAACGACCTTGGTAAATGTAAAGCTGAGAAAAGGAGGAAGGTAGATTTAGATTATACCCAACATCGTGTCTATCCATGGTTAACTGGGGCTTACCCCACTAATGACAGACGCCCGTTATTCAGAAGTACTCTGAATAGAGGACGTGTAGATAGGTCTGACGACACTGTCACAACTGAGAGTGATAATGATTCCAGCCACAGTAGAGGTAGGGGTGCAAGGAATTCACCAACTGGGCACGTACTAGAGCTCATTTTTTAGATTAAAATCCAGATACACCCGCCGAGGTGGGCAAAACAAAAGGCAAAGCAAACATCAAAAAACCTCCAAAAGCGAGGAAGACTTAGTTTATAATCTATCCGAAAGAACTTTGACTGAAAGTGAGCTATGTGTCTTGCGCAAAGGACTATTATTTGTCCCGACTGTGCCATTCGATCATGTACAGTGGAAAATTGAATCATATCACTTGAATCGCAGTTTAAAATTTAAAGAATTTTTTGGAAACAAGCCCCCCACCCCCACAGCATTGCCCCCCCCAATTGCTGAAATTACAGGGCCGTTCTAAATTTGAACCAGTCAGCAATAATGCTTCCATTAAAACCTATACTAGGATGTTAGACAAAGATGTGTGTGATTCACCTCTTGCTAAGAGACCACAGTTTTGGAATCTTTCCAGAGAGGAACGCACTGCTTTGACTAATTTGCGGAAATATTATGACATCATATTTCGGCAAGCAGACAAGGGAGGGGCATTGGTTGTATTGAATCTCAGTGATTACAAGTGTGAAGTTGAGCGTCAGCTCAAAGATACCTACACATATCGGGGGTAATTCCAAGTTGATCGCAGCAGGAATTTTGTTAGCAGTTGGGCAAAACCATGTGCACTGCAGGGGAGGCAGATTTAACATGTGCAGAGAGAGTTAGATTTGGATGTGGTGAGTTCAATCTGCAACCTAATTTGCAGTGTAAAAATAAAGCAGCCAGTATTTACCCTGCACAGAAACAAAATAACCCACCCAAATCTAACTCTTTCTGCACATGTTATATCTGCCTCCCCTGCAGTGCACATGGTTTTGCCCAACTGCTAACAATAGTCCTGCTGCGATCAACTTGGAATTACCCCCATCGTTTGTTAGACAATGATCCCACGTATGTATTCAAGAGCGAACTTGATAGCCTGTTGGAAGAAGCTTGCACACAGGGTTGGATCTCGAGTGAGGTTAAGAGTGCTTTGATGGTTCAACATCCCATCAAACCTCTACTGTACATGATCCCTAAGATTCATAAAAATTTACAAAAACCCCCAGGGCGGCCCATCATTGCCGCCAGGGGCTCTTTATATCAGCCAATAGCCACGTATCTGGATGCATTGTTACAACCGTGTGTGCAAGCGAAACCGACCTATTTGAAAGACACCAACATGTTGATATTATCCTTGCAATCTTTACCTGCATTACCTGAGTCTTGTTTTTTATGCTCCATTGATGTAAGTAGCCTGTATACCTGCATCCCACACGGTGCAGGATTACAGGTTACACGTGACTTAATTTCTGACAATCCTCTGTTTAAGGGGCCACCTGTGGATTTTTTCATGAGACTTTTGGAGCTTGTGTTGACAAGAAATTATTTTTTGTATGATAGTAAAACGTATTTACAGACGTCTGGCTGTGCGATGGGGTCCAATGTGGCCCCATCATACGCCAATATGTTTATGTTCTTGATTGAATGTGAGTTATTCTTCTCAAACACCAATGTTAGTGATAACATCATAGCGTTTTACAGATATATTGATGATTTGCTGATTATATGGGGAGGGACGGAGGAGGCATTTACATCACTCATGGTAACCCATAATGCCAGCGACAGTCCAGTGAAGTTTACCTACACACTTGATGTGAATAAGGTCAACTTTCTGGATGTAGCTTTGACTAAACATGAAGGTAAACTCTGTCCAGATTTGTATTCCAAACCAACGGACAGGAACAATTTACTACTAGCTACCAGTGCCCATCCTGAGCCTCTTAAACATGCCCTTCCTTAATCACAGTTTTTGAGGGCATTACGCATATCCACGAATAGGGAAATGGGTGAAAAGCAATTAGATTCCATGTTTCTGAAATTTCAACAGAGAGGGTATAGAGTAGAAGATCTTATAAAGGCCAAATCTAAGGCGATGGCGGTTCCACCTGAAGGTCTATTAGCATCAAAGAAGAAGGATGATTGTTCCAATCGCCATGTGTGGAACAACAGATATACACACATGAGCCTGTTTATTAACAAAAGAGCAAAAGCTCTATGGCCATTAGTACAGACGGATAGAAATCTTCCGGCACTTCGGCAAAAATCGCTAATGATCAGCTATAAGAGAGGGAAGAAACTCAGAGATTATCTTGTACGTAACGATATATCAGGTATGGGCAAACCTGAGAGTAGCAATGTTTGGGTAAACCAAAGAATGGCTGCTACAAGTGCCCAAACTGTACAACATGTGGGTTTCTACAGACGGGACCCAGTTTCTACCATCCTTTCACGGGTCAGAAATTTGATATACGTTATAGGTTAACTTGTACAAGTCGCTTTGTTATCTATGCCATTACTTGCCCTTGTGCAAAGGTGTACATAGGTAAGACAGAGGTTACGTTTCGTGAGCGCATGGCACAACATCGCGCGGCCATACGGGCAGCATTGAATACTGGGACTAGCATCCAGCCGGTTGCACGCCATTGCGCTGAGACGAGACATAACCTCTCTACTTTGAGGTATCGTATTATCGATCATGTGCCTCCCTTAATTAGGGGTGGCGATAGATCTGTGAGATTATTACAGCGAGAATGTGAGTGGATTTTGAGGCTTGACACTCTAGTCCCCTGAGGGTTAAATGAGCACCTGGGCTTAAATGTCTTTAATTGAATTAGATCTACTGCAGCGATTTCTATTGAGTTCATATTTAATTAATTATACGGATGTTCCAACTGACATTTCACTATGTTTCACTGTTTAAGGAAAAATGGTATTTCATCTGATGGGGTGCCATATCAGTTTATAGCCTGTATTAGTGGTCATATATTTAGAATGTATTGGTATACTAGGTGATTCATCGCGCCCTACGGGCGCTCTTCACACCGTTGTAAGGGGCTACGCCCCTGTGGGCTGAGGGATGGTGGAGGGGGTAGGAGGTGTTGGGCGTGTTGGAGTTGTGGGTGTATGTGGCAGGGGGATTGGGGAGGTTGCACTTGGTGGAGTTGTAGGCGTGGGGATAAGGGGTACGGTGGGCGAAGGTGCCATGGCTAAGGGATGTCTGCATAGGGAGATTTGTGTAGGGTCGTGTGGTGTGTGCATGGGAGGGTGGGTGGTGAGTAGGTTAGGGGGATGTGGAAGTGTGTGTTGAGGTGCAAGGTGCAAGGTTTTTCTGAAAGGTGGTTGTTTGATATTGTGATTGGGTGGTAGATGGATGTGTTTGTGAGGCGTTGTGGTGTAATTGTAGTGGCAGGGTTTGTTGTGTGTTGTCGTAGGTGTGGGAGGGTTGTGTTCATAGCTGTTAGGGTTACTGTTTGCAAAGTTGTTGGTGGGTGGGGGTTTAGGGAGTATGGTGAACTGTTGTTGTGGGATCTGGGGTGTGTTTGGAGGGTGCGTCTATTGTGTTTTTGTGGTAGCGGTGGGTGAATTGTTTATGTGTGTGGCAAGGTGAAGTGGATGTGGTGTTAGGGTGTTTGTTGGGGGTAGAGGTGTGTTATGTTAGCAGATGTTGGAGTTAGAATTGGCGTATTAGTGGCTTTAGGCTGTGGGGGTAGTCTTGTGGGGTAGCTGGTGTTTTAATGGTTTGACTGAATTAGTTGGGTGCAGAGGGAGGGCGGTGGGTGTCAGTGGCGTGCGGTGAGCTCAGTGGCTGGTGAGGCACTGCAGCCATAATGTCTGCTGTGTCCCGCCGATGCCTGCCACCGCACCCAAGCCAATGCCTGCTACCACCACTGTCCCTGGGTCAGTGGGAGACAAAGAAAGGCAGTGGGCGATTCCAGGGAGAAGCAGTGGGTGATGCTAGGGAGAGGGTGTTGCCAGTGAGAGGGTGATAGCAGTGGGTGACGCAAGGGAAAAGATGACAGCAGTTTGTAACAGGGAGAGGGTGACAGCAGTGGGTGATGCCAGGGAGAGGATGATGCCAGGGAGCTGGTGACAGCAAGAGGGTCACAGGGAGAGGGTGACAGCAGTCTGTGACAGCTATGGGTCACAGGGAGATGATGACAGGAAGAGGTTGATGCCAGGGAGTTGGTGACAGGAAGAGGGGAGAGGGTGACTGCAGTTGGCGCCAGCTGTGGGTAACGGAGAGAGGGTAACGCCAGGTAGAGGGTGACAGCAGTCAGTGCCAGCTGTGGGCAACAAGGAGAGGGTGGCAAGGAGAGGTTGACGCCAGGCAGAGGGTGACAGTGAGAGGGTAGAGCAGTCTGTGCCAGCTGTGGGTAATGGAGAGAGGGTGACGACAGGGAGAGCATGAAAGGGAGAGGGTGACAGCAGTCCGTGCCAGCTGTGGGTAACGGGAAGAGGATGACGCCAGGGATAGGGTGGCAGGGAGAGTGTGACAGCAGTCGGGGCCAGCTGTGGCTGACGGGGAGAGGGTGACAGCAGTCAGTGCCAGCTGTGGGTGATGTCGATGGGGCAACGCCAGGGAGAGGGTGACAGTGAGAGGATACCAGCAGTCTGTGCCAGCTGTGGGTGACAGGAAGAGGGTGACGCCAGGGAGAGCACATTACTGTCCCACTCTACCAGCAATATAGAATACAACGGAAGGAGTACAGCCCTGAGCCTTGGGTCCCTGATAAAGCATGGGTGAGCTCAGCCCATTACAAACTAAAGTACCTGCCACTCTTCCCTCACCGCATCCTCCGCTGCACATAGGCGTGCGCAGCACATTTTATTAGGGGGTACACCGTTGTAGAGGCGTGTCTAGTACCACCTACCTACTGGGCATGTCTAGCAACACCTATCGGACATGTCTAGCACCGCCTATTGCCATTCTTTTCTATTCGATATGCACCTTACCTATATGGTGACTTCTCATAACGGGGAACCTCTGAAGAAATGTATCCTCCCTGGGCAGACGGCGTCTTCAGTCGGTAATCACTATTCATGTAGGAGATCACATGATCCGGAAGATGCCTGTTTGTGTAGGAATATAAGCAATGTAATCAACAGAGATTCACCCAGACTCGTGTCACCTCCTACCCGCTGCATCTCTCAGCCACACCATTACCCCTTCCCTGCATCTCTCAGCCACAACATCATCTCCGCCCTGCATCGTCTCTCAGCCACACCATCATCTCCTCCCTGCGTCGTCTCTCAGCCACGCCATCATCTCCTCCCTGCGTCGTCTCTCAGCCACGCCATCATCTCCTCCCTGCGTCGTCTCTCAGCCACACCATCATCTCCTCCCTGCGTCGTCTCTCAGCCACACAATCATCTCCTCCCTGCGTCGTCTCTCAGCCACGCCATCATCTCCTCCCTGCGTCGTCTCTCAGCCACACCATCATCTCCCATCTGAATCTCTCGCAATACCCCTCACTTTGTCTCTCATTCTCCCCACTTCACTCTGTGCCTCTGAGCCTCCCACCCTTCTGTCTATGCCTCTCAGTCACCCGCCCTTCACTGTCTCTCAGCCTCATCAGTGGTGGGTCCAGCAGGAGAACACGGGCAGGTGAGCGGCCGTTCGAGTGGTGTGACGTCATCGGGTCACATCACACAGTACGTTGAGGCGGAGGAGTAGTGTGGAGCAGCGGGCTGGATGGAAGTAGTGGTGCATAGCAGGGAGGGTAGGATGGGAGTAGTGGTGCATAGCAGGGGGGTAGGATGGGAGTAGTGGTGCATAGCAGGGAGGGTAGGATGGGAGTAGTGGTGCATAGCAGGGAGGGTAGGATGGGAGTAGTGGTGCATAGCAGGGAGGGTAGGATGGGAGTAGTGGTGCATAGCAGGGGGTAGGATGGGAGTAGTGGCGCGGAGCAGGTAGGGCAGGATGAGAGTAGTGGTGCATAGCAGGGGGTTGGATGGGAGTAGTGGTGTATAGTAGAGGGGTAGGATGGGAGTAGTGGTGCATAGCAAGGGGGTAGGATGAGAGTAGTGGTGCATAGCAGGGGGGTAGGATGGGAGTAGTGGTGCGGAGCAGGGAGGGCAGGATGAGAGTAGTGGTGCATAGCAGGGGGTAGGATGGGAGTAGTGGTGCGGAGCAGGGAGGGCAGGATGAGAGTAGTGGTGCATAGCAGGGGGGTAGGATGGGAGTAGTGGTGCGGAGCAGGGAGGGCAGGATGAGAGTAGTGGTGCATAGCAGGGAGGTAGGATGGGAGTAGTGGTGCGGAGCAGGGAGGGCAGGATGAGAGTAGTGGTGCATAGCAGGGGGTTGGATGGGAGTAGTGGTGTATAGTAGAGGGGTAGGATGGGAGTAGCGGTGCATAGCAAGGGGGCAGGATGAGAGTAGTGGTGCATAGCAGGGGGGCAGGATGAGAGTAGTGGTGTGGAGCAGGGAGGGCAGGATGAGAGTAGTGGTGCATAGCAGGGGGGCAGGATGAGAGTAGTGGTGCGGAGCAGGGAGGGCAGGATGAGAGTAGTGGTGCATAGCAGGGGGGCAGGATGAGAGTAGTGGTGCGGAGCAGGGAGGGCAGGATGAGAGTAGTGGTGCAATTGCAGGGGGTAGGATGAGAGTAGTGGTGTGGAGCAGGGAGGGCAGGATGAGAGTAGTGGTGCATAGCAGGGGGGTAGGATGGGAGTAGTGGTGTGGAGCAGGGGGGGCAGGATGAGAGTAGTGGTGCATAGCAGGGGGGTAGGATGGGAGTAGTGGTGTGGAGCAGGGGGGGCAGGATGAGAGTAGTGGTGCATAGCAGGGGGGTAGGATGGGAGTAGTGGTGTGGAGCAGGGGGGGCAGGAAGGGAGTAATGGTGCTGAGCTGGGGGGGGGGCAGGATGGAAGCACTGCTGGGAAGGAGCAGGCAGTTAAACATCAATGTCCCATCACCTGTAGCTCCCGGTCCCGGCCGCGATCTCTCGCTTCTATTTGCCGTTTTTCATAGTTCATGTACATGTGCCTATTAGCTCCCCGCCCTCCCATCCCCCGGTAATGCATGCAGTCCGGCCAGAGGCGCCGCCACTGCGATACCCCTTCCACTCTGCTACCAATCAGGGACGTGCAGTCAGGGGAGGCAGGGGAGGCAGTGCCTCCCCTGTCCTTGATGAGTAAGCTAATGTAAAGAAGATACTTATGACACATATTCTGTGTCATAACTATCTGCTTTAGTCTTTACATTATTCTAATCTTTTAGATTTATGAAAAAACTGTCTATAATGTGATTCAGAGGCACTGCTGCCAGTGCCTCCCGCTAGCAATGATAAATGGCCGGAGGCTGGGGGCGGGGCTAAGCTTTGGGCAGTGAAAGCCCATTAAAAGAATCATCAAAAGCGGCACTTACTATAAGTGCCTCTGTGACAGGAGGCGTGCTTTCTGCCTAAATGAAAGCACGCCCCTGTCACTAACAGTGATGTCATTGGACAGTCGCCGGGATGGAGGGGGACGGATGGACGGACGTCTCGTGTATTTTAGTATACTTCTACACCTACAAGTGCGGCCGCCTGTTATCTCCCCGCCCTCCCAGCCCCAGGTAATGCAGTCCGGCCAGAGGCAGAGAGACAAGAGCCGCCACTACGATACCCTTTTCATTCGGCTAACCCCCCCGCACGGCGTCCTGACTGCTCGTCTGCCTGGTGCGAGGCAGCCAGAGTAGAGGAGCCTCACACCAGGCAGACGAGGAGTCCGTGCGCCGTGCGGGGGGGTGCGCCGTGCGGGGGATTGGTAGCAGAGTGGAAGGGGTATCGCAGTGGCGGCGCCTCTGGCCGGACTGCATGCATTACCGGGGGATGGGAGGGCGGGGAGCTAATAGGCACATGTACATGAACTATGAAAAACGGCAAATAGAAGCGAGAGATCGCGGCCGGGACCGGGAGCTACAGGTGATGGGACATTGATGTTTAACTGCCTGCTCCTTCCCAGCAGTGCTTCCATCCTGCCCCCCCCCAGCTCAGCACCATTACTCCCTTCCTGCCCCCCCTGCTCCACACCACTACTCCCATCCTACCCCCCTGCTATGCACCACTACTCTCATCCTGCCCCCCCTGCTCCACACCACTACTCCCATCCTACCCCCCTGCTATGCACCACTACTCTCATCCTGCCCCCCCTGCTCCACACCACTACTCCCATCCTACCCCCCTGCTATGCACCACTACTCTCATCCTGCCCTCCCTGCTCCACACCACTACTCTCATCCTACCCCCTGCAATTGCACCACTACTCTCATCCTGCCCTCCCTGCTCCGCACCACTACTCTCATCCTGCCCCCCTGCTATGCACCACTACTCTCATCCTGCCCTCCCTGCTCCGCACCACTACTCTCATCCTGCCCCCCTGCTATGCACCACTACTCTCATCCTGCCCTCCCTGCTCCACACCACTACTCTCATCCTGCCCCCCTGCTATGCACCACTACTCTCATCCTGCCCCCTTGCTATGCACCGCTACTCCCATCCTACCCCTCTACTATACACCACTACTCCCATCCAACCCCCTGCTATGCACCACTACTCTCATCCTGCCCTCCCTGCTCCGCACCACTACTCCCATCCTACCCCCCTGCTATGCACCACTACTCTCATCCTGCCCTCCCTGCTCCGCACCACTACTCCCATCCTACCCCCCTGCTATGCACCACTACTCTCATCCTGCCCTCCCTGCTCCGCACCACTACTCCCATCCTACCCCCTGCTATGCACCACTACTCTCATCCTGCCCTCCCTGCTCCGCACCACTACTCCCATCCTACCCCCCTGCTATGCACCACTACTCTCATCCTACCCCCTTGCTATGCACCACTACTCCCATCCTACCCCTCTACTATACACCACTACTCCCATCCAACCCCCTGCTATGCACCACTACTCTCATCCTGCCCTACCTGCTCCGCGCCACTACTCCCATCCTACCCCCTGCTATGCACCACTACTCCCATCCTACCCTCCCTGCTATGCACCACTACTCCCATCCTACCCTCCCTGCTATGCACCACTACTCCCATCCTACCCTCCCTGCTATGCACCACTACTCCCATCCTGCCCCCCTGCTATGCACCACTACTCCCATCCTACCCTCCCTGCTATGCACCACTACTTCCATCCAGCCCGCTGCTCCACACTACTCCTCCGCCTCAACGTACTGTGTGATGTGACCCGATGACGTCACACCACTCGAACGGCCGCTCACCTGCCCGTGTTCTCCTGCTGGACCCACCACTGATGAGGCTGAGAGACAGTGAAGGGCGGGTGACTGAGAGGCATAGACAGAAGGGTGGGAGGCTCAGAGGCACAGAGTGAAGTGGGGAGAATGAGAGACAAAGTGAGGGGTATTGCGAGAGATTCAGATGGGAGATGATGGTGTGGCTGAGAGACGACGCAGGGAGGAGATGATGGCGTGGCTGAGAGACGATGCAGGGAGGAGATGATTGTGTGGCTGAGAGAGGACGCAGGGAGGAGATGATGATGTGGCTGAGAGACGACGCAGGGAGGAGATGATGGCGTGGCTGAGAGACGACGCAGGGAGGAGATGATGGCGTGGCTGAGAGACGACGCAGGGAGGAGATGATGGTGTGGCTGAGAGACGATGCAGGGCGGAGATGATGTTGTGGCTGAGAGATGCAGGGAAGGGGTAATGGTGTGGCTGAGAGATGCAGCGGGTAGGAGGTGACACGAGTCTGGGTGAATCTCTGTTGATTACATTGCTTATATTCCTACACAAACAGGCATCTTCCGGATCATGTGATCTCCTACATGAATAGTGATTACCGACTGAAGACGCCGTCTGCCCAGGGAGGATACATTTCTTCAGAGGTTCCCCGTTATGAGAAGTCACCATATAGGTAAGGTGCATATCGAATAGAAAAGAATGGCAATAGGCGGTGCTAGACATGTCCGATAGGTGTTGCTAGACATGCCCAGTAGGTAGGTGGTACTAGACACGCCTCTACAACGGTGTACCCCCTAATAAAATGTGCTGCGCACGCCTATGTGCAGCGGAGGATGCGGTGAGGGAAGAGTGGCAGGTACTTTAGTTTGTAATGGGCTGAGCTCACCCATGCTTTATCAGGGACCCAAGGCTCAGGGCTGTACTCCTTCCGTTGTATTCTATATTGCTGGTAGAGTGGGACAGTAATGTGCTCTCCCTGGCGTCACCCTCTTCCTGTCACCCACAGCTGGCACAGACTGCTGGTATCCTCTCACTGTCACCCTCTCCCTGGCGTTGCCCCATCGACATCACCCACAGCTGGCACTGACTGCTGTCACCCTCTCCCCGTCAGCCACAGCTGGCCCCGACTGCTGTCACACTCTCCCTGCCACCCTATCCCTGGCGTCATCCTCTTCCCGTTACCCACAGCTGGCACGGACTGCTGTCACCCTCTCCCTTTCATGCTCTCCCTGTCGTCACCCTCTCTCCATTACCCACAGCTGGCACAGACTGCTCTACCCTCTCACTGTCACCCTCTGCCTGGCGTCAACCTCTCCTTGCCACCCTCTCCTTGTTGCCCACAGCTGGCACTGACTGCTGTCACCCTCTACCTGGCGTTACCCTCTCTCCGTTACCCACAGCTGGCGCCAACTGCAGTCACCCTCTCCCCTCTTCCTGTCACCAACTCCCTGGCATCAACCTCTTCCTGTCATCATCTCCCTGTGACCCATAGCTGTCACAGACTGCTGTCACCCTCTCCCTGTGACCCTCTTGCTGTCACCAGCTCCCTGGCATCATCCTCTCCCTGGCATCACCCACTGCTGTCACCCTCTCCCTGTTACAAACTGCTGTCATCTTTTCCCTTGCGTCACCCACTGCTATCACCCTCTCACTGGCAACACCCTCTCCCTAGCATCACCCACTGCTTCTCCCTGGAATCGCCCACTGCCTTTCTTTGTCTCCCACTGACCCAGGGACAGTGGTGGTAGCAGGCATTGGCTTGGGTGCGGTGGCAGGCATCGGCGGGACACAGCAGACATTATGGCTGCAGTGCCTCACCAGCCACTGAGCTCACCGCACGCCACTGCTACCAATCCCCCGCACGGCGCACGGACTCCTCGTCTGCCTCGTGTGAGGCTCCTCTACTCTGGCTGCCTCGCACCAGGCAGACGAGCAGTCAGGACGCCGTGCGGGGGGGTTAGCCGAATGAAAAGGGTATCGTAGTGGCGGCTCTTGTCTCTCTGCCTCTGGCCGGACTGCATTACCTGGGGCTGGGAGGGCGGGGAGATAACAGGCGGCCGCACTTGTAGGTGTAGAAGTATACTAAAATACACGAGACGTCCGTCCATCCGTCCCCCTCCATCCCGGCGACTGTCCAATGACATCACTGTTAGTGACAGGGGCGTGCTTTCATTTAGGCAGAAAGCACGCCTCCTGTCACAGAGGCACTTATAGTAAGTGCCGCTTTTGATGATTCTTTTAATGGGCTTTCACTGCCCAAAGCTTAGCCCCGCCCCCAGCCTTCGGCCATTTATCATTGCTAGCGGGAGGCACTGGCAGCAGTGCCTCTGAATCACATTATAGACAGTTTTTTCATAAATCTAAAAGATTAGAATAATGTAAAGACTAAAGCAGATAGTTATGACACAGAATATGTGTCATAAGTATCTTCTTTACATTAGCTTACTCATCAAGGACAGGGGAGGCACTGCCTCCCCTGCCTCCCCTGACTGCACGTCCCTGGTGGGTGTGCGCTAGGGTTAGGGTGGTGTGTGGCTGGATTGTGGAGGGTGTTGAAGGGAATGTGTGTGGTGGAGTGTTTTTTGTGAAGGGTACGTAGTTTGGCGTGTGGCTTTATGAAATGCTGTGGGTAATGATTTATGGTCCTTGGGCAAGTGTGTGGAGAGGGGTCACTGCCTGTATATGTTTTTGCGTAGGGGTGATGGATGGTGGTGGTGATAGGAGGTGTAGTGTGGGATGGAGTTGGGTGGCAGGGGGATGGGTGAGAGGGTTTAAAGTTGGCATGGGTGGAGGAGGTCCACATAGGATGGGTGGTTGGATGGTGGAGGGTTTTTGTGGGAGGGGGGGGGAAAGGGCAGTGGAGGGTGCGTGCGTGTTGTTAAGAGTATGGAGGGTGAGTGTGTGCGTGGGGGGAGGAGTGGAGGGTGCGGCCGTGCTGTTAGGAGTGTGGAGGGTGAGTGTGTGCATGTGTAGGGGGGGAGGGGAAAGTGGAGGGTGTGGGCGTGTGGAGGGTGTGTGTGTGTGTGTGTAGGGGGGAGGGGAAAGTGAAGTGGAGGGTGCGGGCGTGTTGGTAGGAGTGTGGAGGGTGAGTGTGTGTGGTTGGGGGAAGGGGAAAGTGAAGTGAGGGTGCGTGCCTGTTGGTAGGAGTGTGGAGGGTGAGTGTGTGTGTGTTGGGGGGAGGGGAAAGTGAAGTGGAGGGTGCGGGCGTGTTGGTAGGAGTGTGGAGGGTGAGTGTGTGCATGTGTAGGGGGGGAGGGGAAATTGGAGGGTGTGGGCGTGTGGAGGGTGTGTGTGTGTAGGGGGGAGGGGAAAGTGAAGTGGAGGGTGCGGGCGTGTTGGTAGGAGTGTGGAGGGTGAGTGTGTGTGTGTGTGTGTGTTGGGGGGAGGGGAAAGTGAAGTGGAGGGTGCGGGCGTGTTGGTAGGAGTGTGGAGGGTGAGCGTGTGCATGTGTAGGGGGGAGGGGAAAGTGGAGGGTGTGGGCGTGTGGAGGGTGTGTGTGTGTAGGGGGGAGGGAAAAGTGAAGTGGAGGGTGCGGGCGTGTTGGTAGGAGTGTGGAGGGTGAGTGTGTGTGTGTTGGGGGGAGGGGAAAGTGAAGTGGAGGGTGCGTGCGTGTTGGTAGGAGTGTGGAGGGTGAGTGTGTGTGTGTGTTGGGGGGAGGGGAAAGTGAAGTGGAGGGTGCGTGCATGTTGGTAGGAGTGTGGAGGGTGAGTGTGTTGGGGGGAGGGGAAAGTGAAGTGGAGGGTGCGTGCGTGTTGGTAGGAGTGTGGAGGGTGAGAGTGTGTGTGTGTTGGGGGGAGGGGAAAGTGAAGTGGAGGGTGCGTGCGTGTTGGTAGGATTGTGGAGGGTGAGAGTGTGTGTGTAGGGGGGGAGGGGAAAGTGAAGTGGAGGGTGCGTGCGCATTGTTAGAAGTGTGTGTGTAAGGTAGAAGTGGTTGCAGTGTATGTGGTGATAGGTGTTGGTATGCGTGGGGCCATGAGGCTGCTACTTGTTTCCCCCCTTGTGATGGAGAGGGTGCGAGTGGGGCTTGGTGCAAGTGGTAGGATGGGTGATATGGTGGGCACGTCATACGCAAGTGGGTGAGTGGGGGCGCTGTCTGCACAACACGGTGTAACAATAACACTGGCCATAGCTGTACATGCGGCATCACCCTGACAGCACGCCACACCTGACTCTGTACCAGCGCTATCTCTGTCGCTGCTGCTGGCTCGGACCCGACGACCCTGCTGGACGTTTGGAAACAGACAGATTCGTGGGGTCGGAGGCAGCAGCGGTGAGAGAGATAACGCTGGTACAGAGTCAGGTGCGGCGTGCTATCAGGGTAATGCCGCATGTACAGCTATGGCCTGTGTTACCCCGTGTTGCGGACGGCGGGTCCCGGGCAGCGTGTCAGTGGCTGCATGTGGGAACAGGCGACAGGCTGGTGCAGAGGGAGGGGTGTGGGGTGCGGGTGTCAGTGGGCTCCTGGGCAGTGTGTCCCGTCTGTGGCATCGGTGGCTGGATGCTCTGCTCCCCCCACCGCCGGCTCCGATCCCTGCGGCACACAGCCGCAGCGGCCTCTGCTCCCCCGCACCGCCGGCTCCGATCCCCGCGGCACACAGCCGCAGCGGCCTCTGCTCCCCCGCACCGCCGGCTCCGATCCCCGCGGCACACAGCCGCAGCGGCCTCTGCTCTCCCCACCACCGGCCCCGATCCCCGGGTCATACATCCGCAGCAGCCTCTGCTCCCCCCACCGCCGGCCAGTGTGTGGAGCGGTGTGTGCGGCCGGGGTGTGGAGGGCGTTTAGTTGTGAGTGTGTGGCCGCGTCTGCAATCTTAAAGATGGTAGGGGGGTTAGCGGTGGCCTCGGTTGCGGGTGTGTGTCCCGCCGTGGTGGGGAAGGTGGGTGTTTGCAGGGGAAGGGTGGTGTGAGGTGCGCCTGGCTAGGTGGCCATGCTTACCTGGCAGTGTGGGGCGTAAGTGCGCTGCTGGCTTGTGGCAGGGAATGGTGGGTGGAATCTCTGGCTGGTGCTCCCTTCTGCTATTGGTGTGTGCTGTGCTGACACTGGGACAGGGCAGGAGCTGCTAAGTCCACCCAGGTCTGTGACTCCACCCAGCGTTAGAAATGCAGCCACAGAGTCACAGGGCTAATATATAGGAGATTGAATCTATACCTGACCATGTATGCTGTTTGTTTTTAATTTTAATGTGATGTTGTGACAAGTATTTGTCTTGTACTGTTTTAGCACACACTTGGGGTGATTGGTCAGTTACTATGGCAACCATACTGCAATCCGAGCCGGTCTGTTTGGTGACCAGGAAACGGAAGTGGGCGGAGCTTGATGGCGTGGTGATGGGAGCACATAAATTCTGGTATGTGTTTATCATTCTGTATAAGGCTTGATAAAAGCGCTACACGGCGCTGAAACGTTGCCAACAGACAGCCGACTTGTGTCATTTTTTTTATGAAAAAGCTTTTTGAGTGCCGCCAGTGGAGGAGTGTATTGCGTGCAGCCGTGCTGGCTATAATGAGGAAGGCACCGGGCGCATTACATTTGTGAGTGTTCGTGGAGTGCCGGAGATGGAGATGTATATATATATATATATATATATATATATATACACTGCTCACAAAAATAAAGGGAACACTTAAACAACACAATGTAGCTCCAAGTCAATCACACTTCTGTGAAATCAAACTGTCCACTTAGGAAGCAACACTGATTGACAATCAATTTCACATGCTGTTGTGCAAATGGAATAGACAACAGGTGGAAATTATATGCAATTAGCAAGATACCCCCAATAAAGGAGTTGTTCTGCAGGTGGTGACCACAGACCACTTCTCAGCTCCTATGCTTTCTGGCTGATGTTTTGGTCACTTTTGAAAGCTGGCGGTGCTTTCACTCTAGTGGTAGCATGAGACGGAGTCTACAACCCACACAAGTGGCTCAGGTAGTGCAGCTCATCCAGGATGGCACATCAATGTGAGCTGTGGCAAGAAGGTTTGCTGTGTCTGTCAGCGTAGTGTCCAGAGCATGGAGGCGCTATCAGGAGACGTGGAGGAGGCCGTAGGAGGGCAACAACCCAGCAGCAGGACTGCTACCTCCGCCTTTGTGCAAGGAGGAACAGGAGGAGCACTGCCAGAGCCCTGCAAAATGACCTCCGGCAAGCCACAAATGTGCATGTGTCTACTCAAACGATCAGAAACAGTCTCCATGAGGGTGGTATGAGGGCCCGACATCCACAGGTGGGGGTTGTGCTTACAGCCCAACACCGTGCAGGGCGTTTGGCATTTGCCAGAGAACACCAAGATTGGCAAATTCGTCACTGGCGCCCTGTGCTCTTCACAGATTAAAGCAGGTTCTCACTGAGCACATGTGACAGACGTGACAGAGTCTGGAGACGCCAAGGAGAATGTTCTGCTGCCTGCAACATCCTCCAGCATGACCGGTTTGGCAGTGGGTCATTAATGGTGTGGGGTGGCACTTCTTTGGGGGGCAGCACAGCCCTCCATGTGCTCGCCAGAGGTAGCCTGACTGCCATTAGGTACCGAGATGAGATCCTCAGACCCCTTGTGAGACCATATGCTGGTGCGGTTGGCCCTGGGTTCCTCCTAATGCAAGACAATGCTAGACCTCATGTGGCTGGAGTGTGTCAGCAGTTCCTGCAAGATGAAGGCATTGATTATATGGACTGGCCCGCCCATTCCCCAGACCTGAATCTAATTGAGCACATCTGGGACTTCATGTCTCGCTCCATCCACCAACGCCACGTTGCACCCAGTGGTGTAAGTGGGCGGGTACGGGTGGGTACGGCGTACCCTTAAGAATTTAGCCGTGGGTACGCCGTACCCATGCCGACGGGCCGACGCTCCTCGTTGCTCGCTCCCCTTCCTCCACTGATCACCGCTGCTGCCTCCCTCCGCTGATCAGCGCCGCTGCATGAGGGGAGGAGAGCGCAGCATTCGGTCTCCTGCCCCTCAGTGTCTTTCTTCAATTCAGCGCCCGGCCCGTGAGCCAATCAGAGCTCGCGGACCGGCAGCCAATGGGCCGGGCGCTGAAATGCAGAAAGACACCCGCACCTACTGAGGGGCAGGAGAGGCGCACGCTGCGCTCTCCACCCCTCACAGTCACACACACAGGACGGCTGCAGCGGTGAGCAGGGGGAGATGGGGGTGGAGAGGCATGTATACCTGGCTCTGGGGGACATGTGTGTCTTTTACTGGGAGCATATCTGGCACTGAGGGCATATCTGACTAGAGATGTGCACTGGAAATTTTTCGGGCTTTGTGTTTTGGTTTTGGGTTCGGTTCCGTGGCCGTGTTTTGGGTTCGAACGCGTTTTGGCAAAACCTCACCGAATTTTTTTTGTCGGATTCGGGTGTGTTTTGGATTCGGGTGTTTTTTTCAAAAAACCCTAAAAAACAGCTTAAATCATAGAATTTGGGGGTCATTTTGATCCCAAAGTATTATTAACCTCAATAACCATAATTTCCACTCATTTTCAGTCTATTCTGAACACCTCACACCTCACAATATTATTTTTAGTCCTAAAATTTGCACCGAGGTCGCTGGATGACTAAGCTCAGCGACCCAAGTGGCCGACACAAACACCTGGCCCATCTAGGAGTGGCACTGCAGTGTCACGCAGGATGGCCCTTCCAAAAAACACTCCTTAAACAGCACATGATGCAAAGAAAAAAAGAGGCGCAATGAGGTAGCTGTGTGACTAAGCTCGGCGACCCTAGTGGCCGACACAAACACCTGGCCCATCTAGGAGTGGCACTGCAGTGTCACGCAGGATGGCCCTTCCAAAAAACACTCCCCAAACAGCACATGACGCAAAGAAAAAAAGAGGCGCAATGAGGTAGCTGTGTGTGTAAGCTAAGCGACCCTAGTGGCCGACACAAACACCTGGCCCATCTAGGAGTGGCACTGCAGTGTCAGGCCGGATGGCCCTACCAAAAAATACTCCCCAAACAGCACATGACGCAAATAAGAAAAAAAAGAGGCGCAATGAGGTAGCTGTGTGACTAAGCTAAGCGACCCTAGTGGCCGACACAAACACCTGGCCCATCTAGGAGTGGCACTGCAGTGTCAGGCCGGATGGCCCTTCCAAAAAATACTCCCCAAACAGCACATGACGCAAAGAAGAAAAAAAAGAGGCGCAATGAGGTAGCTGCGTGACTAAGATAAGCGACCCTAGTGGCCGACACAAACACCTGGCCCATCTAGGAGTGGCACTGCAGTGTCACGCAGGATGGCCCTTCCAAAAAACACTCCCCAAACAGCACATGACGCAAAGAAAAATTAAAGAAAAAAGAGGTGCAAGATGGAATTGTCCTTGGGCCCTCCCACCCACCCTTATGTTGTATAAACAGGACATGCACACTTTAACCAACCCATCATTTCAGTGACAGGGTCTGCCACACGACTGTGACTGAAATGACAGGTTGGTTTGGAAGGTGGACCCCCACCAAAAAAGAAGCAATTAATCTCTCCTGGAACAAACTGGCTCTACAGAGGCAAGATGTCCACCTCATCATCATCCTCCGATTCATCACCGTGTACATCCCCCTCCTCACAGATTATCAATTCGTCCCCACTGGAATCCACCATCACAGCTCCCTGTGTACTTTGTGGAGGCAATTGCTGCTGGTGAATGTCTCCACGGAGGAATTGATTATAATTCATTTTAATGAACATCATCTTCTCCACATTTTCTGGAAGTAACCTCGTACGCCGATTGCTGACAAGGTGAGCGGCGGCACTAAACACTCTTTCGGAGTACACACTTGTGGGAGGGCAACTTAGGTAGAATAAAGCCAGTTTCTGCAAGGGCCTCCAAATTGCCTCTTTTTCCTGCCAGTATACGTTAGAGATGAGCGGGTTCGGTTCCTCGGAATCCGAACCCGCCCGAACTTCATGTTTTTTTTCACGGGTCCGAGCGACTCGGATCTTCCCGCCTTGCTCGGTTAACCCGAGCGCGCCCGAACGTCATCATGACGCTGTCGGATTCTCGCGAGGCTCGGATTCTATCGCGAGACTCGGATTCTATATAAGGAGCCGCGCGTCGCCGCCATTTTCACACGTGCATTGAGATTCATAGGGAGAGGACGTGGCTGGCGTCCTCTCCATTTAGATTAGAAGAGAGAGAGTGAGATTGATTTTAAACAGAGACACTTGATTTACTGGAGCTTAGGAGTACTGTAGAGAGTGCAGAGTTTAGTAGTGACTGACCACAGTGACCACCAGACAGTGCAGTTTTATTTAATATAATCCGTTCTCTGCCTGAAAAAAACGATACACAGTGACTCAGTCACATACCATATCTGTGTGCACTGCTCAGCCCAGTGTGCTGCATCATCTATGTATATATCTGACTGTGCTCACACAGCTTATAATTGTGGGGGAGACTGGGGAGCAGTGCCAGTTATAGGTTATAGCAGGAGCCAGGAGTACATATTATTAAAATTAAACAGTGCACACTTTTGCTGCAGGAGTGCCACTGCCAGTGTGACTGACCAGTGACCTGACCACACTGACCACCAGTATAGTTAGTAGTATACTATATTGTGATTGCCTGAAAAAGTTAAACACTCGTCGTGTGACTTGTGTGGTGTTTTTTTTTTATTCTATAAAAAACTAATTCTGCTGACAGACAGTGTCCAGCAGGTCCGTCATTATATAATATATACCTGTCCGGCTGCAGTAGTGATATATATATATTTTTTATATCATTATTTATCATCCAGTCGCAGCAGACACAGTACGGTAGTTCACGGCTGTAGCTACCTCTGTGTCGGCACTCGGCAGTCCGTCCATAATTGTATACCACCTACCCGTGGTTTTTTTTTCTTTCTTCTTTATACATACATACTACATCTCTTTATCAACCAGTCTATATTAGCAGCAGACACAGTACAGTAGTCCACGGCTGTAGCTACCTCTGTGTCGGCACTCGGCAGTCCATCCATAATTGTATACCACCTACCCGTGGTTTTTTTTTCTTTCTTCTTTATACATACATACTACATCTCATTATCAACCAGTCTATATTAGCAGCAGACACAGTACAGTACGGTAGTCCACGGCTGTAGCTACCTCTGTGTCGGCACTCGGCAGTCCGTCCATAATTGTATACCACCTACCCGTGGTTTTTTTTTCTTTCTTCTTTATACATACATACTACATCTCTTTATCAACCAGTCTATATTAGCAGCAGACACAGTACAGTAGTCCACGGCTGTAGCTACCTCTGTGTCGGCACTCGGCAGTCCATCCATAATTGTATACCACCTACCCGTGGTTTTTTTTTCTTTCTTCTTTATACATACTGTGACAAGAACACTGGGATAGTGTTTGAGGGCAGGTATATTTGTCCCAGGTTCTTGTCTTACATGTTTTAGAAAATGTTAACTTCTAGGAAAAATGCTTTTTGTTTTGTCTGAACCTTTTCAGTTTGCTGTAAAAGCTGGGTAAAGGCTCTGAGAGAGAGATAAGGCGAGTTCTAGACATTGGGCCCAGTTCGGGTCTTTGGCCTCACAGAGGGCTAATCAGGGTTTCAGCTGTGTAAGAGTGTTATAGTGCTTCTAACCTGATTAGTATGGGCAGACTGCCTGGGAAGGCTGGAGGATCTGTGTGTGAGAGACACGCTTTCTGATGCAAGTAAGCTATACAGTATGTACTGAAGAACTCTGTGTTTTGTTTAGTGACAGTCAGGAATATCTTATGTTTAGTTAGTGCCGGACAGGCAAGGTATTTTTATTTTTGGGTTTTGTTTTATTTTCTGTTTCAATAAAACTGGCCGGGGTCAGTTGTACCAGAAACTGGACTTGTGTTGTTCCTCAGCTGCTGCGTGCGGCCATATTCCCCAGGAAAAGGCGCCTTGCACCCCTACAGTGTTACAATACATACTACATCTCTTTATCAACCAGTCTATATTAGCAGCAGACACAGTACAGTAGTCCACGGCTGTAGCTACCTCTGTGTCGGCACTCGGCAGTCCGTCCATAATTGTATACCACCTACCCGTGGTTTTTTTTTCTTTCTTCTTTATACATACATACTACATCTCTTTATCAACCAGACTATATTAGCAGCAGACACAGTACAGTAGTCCACGGCTGTAGCTACCTCTGTGTCGGCACTCGGCAGTCCATCCATAATTGTATACCACCTACCCGTGGTTTTTTTTTCTTTCTTCTTTATACATACATACTACATCTCTTTATCAACCAGTCTATATTAGCAGCAGACACAGTACAGTAGTCCACGGCTGTAGCTACCTCTGTGTCGGCACTCGGCAGTCCATCCATAATTGTATACCACCTACCCGTGGTTTTTTTTTTCTTTCTTCTTTATACATACATACTACATCTCTTTATCAACCAGTCTATATTAGCAGCAGACACAGTACAGTAGTCCACGGCTGTAGCTACCTCTGTGTCGGCACTCGGCAGTCCGTCCATAATTGTATACCACCTACCCGTGGTTTTTTTTCTTTCTTCTTTATACATACATACTACATCTCTTTATTAACCAGTCTATATTAGCAGCAGACACAGTACAGTAGTCCACGGCTGTAGCTACCTCTGTGTCGGCACTCGGCAGTCCATCCATAATTGTATACTAGTATCCATCCATCTCCATTGTTTACCTGAGGTGCCTTTTAGTTGTGCCTATTAAAATATGGAGAACAAAAATGTTGAGGTTCCAAAATTAGGGAAAGATCAAGATCCACTTCCACCTCGTGCTGAAGCTGCTGCCACTAGTCATGGCCGAGACGATGAAATGCCAGCAACGTCGTCTGCCAAGGCCGATGCCCAATGTCATAGTACAGAGCATGTCAAATCCAAAACACCAAATATCAGTAAAAAAAGGACTCCAAAACCTAAAATAAAATTGTCGGAGGAGAAGCGTAAACTTGCCAATATGCCATTTACCACACGGAGTGGCAAGGAACGGCTGAGGCCCTGGCCTATGTTCATGGCTAGTGGTTCAGCTTCACATGAGGATGGAAGCACTCAGCCTCTCGCTAGAAAAAAGAAAAGACTCAAGCTGGCAAAAGCAGTAGCACCGCAAAGAACTGTGCGTTCTTCGAAATCCCAAATCCACAAGGAGAGTCCGACTCCAATTGTGTCGGTTGCGATGCCTGACCTTCCCAACACTGGACGTGAAGAGCATGCGCCTTCCACCATTTGCACGCCCCCTGCAAGTGATGGAAGGAGCACCCGCAGTCCAGTTCCTGATAGTCAGATTGAAGATGTCAGTGTTGAAGTACACCAGGATGAGGAGGATATGGGTGTTGCTGGCGCTGGGGAGGAAATTGACCAGGAGGATTCTGATGGTGAGGTGGTTTGTTTAAGTCAGGCACCCGGGGAGACACCTGTTGTCCGTGGGAGGAATATGGCCGTTGACATGCCTGGTGAAAATACCAAAAAAATCAGCTCTTCGGTGTGGAAGTATTTCACCAGAAATGCGGACAACAGGTGTCAAGCCGTGTGTTCCCTTTGTCAAGCTGTAATAAGTAGGGGTAAGGACGTTAACCACCTCGGAACATCCTCCCTTATACGTCACCTGCAGCGCATTCATAATAAGTCAGTGACAAGTTCAAAAACTTGGGCCGACAGCGGAAGCAGTCCACTGACCAGTAAATCCCTTCCTCTTGTAACCAAGCTCACGCAAACCACCCCACCAACTCCCTCAGTGTCAATTTCCTCCTTCCCCAGGAATGCCAATAGTCCTGCAGGCCATGTCACTGGCAATTCTGATGATTCCTCTCCTGCCTGGGATTCCTCCGATGCATCCTTGCGTGTAACGCCTACTGCTGCTGGCGCTGCTGTTGTTGCTGCTGGGAGTCGATGGTCATCCCAGAGGGGAAGTCGTAAGACCACTTGTACTACTTCCACCAAGCAATTGACTGTCCAACAGTCCTTTGCGAGGAAGATGAAATATCACAGCAGTCATCCTACTGCAAAGCGGATAACTGAGGCCTTGACATCCTGGGTGGTGAGAAACGTGGTTCCGGTATCCATCATTACTGCAGAGCCAACTAGAGACTTGTTGGAGGTACTGTGTCCCCGGTACCAAATACCATCTAGGTTCCATTTCTCTAGGCAGGCGATACCGAAAATGTACACAGACCTCAGAAAAAGAGTCACCAGTGTCCTAAAAAATGCAGCTGTACCCAATGTCCACTTAACCACGGACATGTGGACAAGTGGAGCAGGGCAGGGTCAGGACTATATGACTGTGACAGCCCACTGGGTAGATGTATGGACTCCCGCCGCAAGAACAGCAGCGGCGGCACCAGTAGCAGCATCTCGCAAACGCCAACTCTTTCCTAGGCAGGCTACGCTTTGTATCACCGGTTTCCAGAATACGCACACAGCTGAAAACCTCTTACGGCAACTGAGGAAGATCATCGCGGAATGGCTTACCCCAATTGGACTCTCCTGTGGATTTGTGGCATCGGACAACGCCAGCAATATTGTGTGTGCATTAAATCTGGGCAAATTCCAGCACGTCCCATGTTTTGCACATACCTTGAATTTGGTGGTGCAGAATTTTTTAAAAAACGACAGGGGCGTGCAAGAGATGCTGTCGGTGGCCAGAAGAATTGCGGGACACTTTCGGCGTACAGGCACCACGTACAGAAAACTGGAGCACCACCAAAAACTACTGAACCTGCCCTGCCATCATCTGAAGCAAGAAGTGGTAACGAGGTGGAATTCAACCCTCTATATGCTTCAGAGGTTGGAGGAGCAGCAAAAGGCCATTCAAGCCTATACAATTGAGCACGATATAGGAGGTGGAATGCACCTGTCTCAAGCGCAGTGGAGAATGATTTCAACGTTGTGCAAGGTTCTGATGCCCTTTGAACTTGCCACACGTGAAGTCAGTTCAGACACTGCCAGCCTGAGTCAGGTCATTCCCCTCATCAGGCTTTTGCAGAAGAAGCTGGAGACATTGAAGGAGGAGCTAACACGGAGCGATTCCGCTAGGCATGTGGGACTTGTGGATGGAGCCCTTAATTCGCTTAACAAGGATTCACGGGTGGTCAATCTGTTGAAATCAGAGCACTACATTTTGGCCACCGTGCTCGATCCTAGATTTAAAGCCTACCTTGGATCTCTCTTTCCGGCAGACACAAGTCTGCTGGGGTTGAAAGACCTGCTGGTGAGAAAATTGTCAAGTCAAGCGGAACGCGACCTGTCAACAACATCTCCTCCTTCACATTCTCTCGCAACTGGGGGTGCGAGGAAAAGGCTCAGAATTCCGAGCCCACCCGCTGGCGGTGATGCAGGGCAGTCTGGAGCGACTGCTGATGCTGACATCTGGTCCGGACTGAAGGACCTGACAACGATTACGGACATGTCGTCTACTGTCACTGCATATGATTCTCTCACCATTGAAAGAATGGTGGAGGATTATATGAGTGACCGCATCCAAGTAGGCACGTCACACAGTCCGTACTTATACTGGCAGGAAAAAGAGGAAATTTGGAGGCCCTTGCACAAACTGGCTTTATTCTACCTAAGTTGCCCTCCCCCAAGTGTGTACTCCGAAAGAGTGTTTACTGCCGCCGCTCACCTTGTCAGCAATCGGCGTACGAGGTTACATCCAGAAAATGTGGAGAAGATGATGTTCATTAAAATGAATTATAATCAATTCCTCCGTGGAGACATTCACCAGCAGCAATTGCCTCCACAAAGTACACAGGGTGCTGAGATGGTGGATTCCAGTGGGGACGAATTGATAATCTGTGAGGAGGGGGATGTACACGGTGATATATCGGAGGATGATGATGAGGTGGACATCTTGCCTCTGTAGAGCCAGTTTGTGCAAGGAGAGATTAATTGCTTCTTTTTGGGGGGGGTCCAAACCAACCCGTCATATCAGTCACAGTCGTGTGGCAGACCCTGTCACTGAAATGATGGGTTGGTTAAAGTGTGCATGTCCTGTTTATACAACATAAGGGTGGGTGGGAGGGCCCAAGGACAATTCCATCTTGCACCTCTTTTTTCTTTTCTTTTTCTTTTGCGTCATGTGCTGTTTGGGGAGGGTTTTTTGGAAGGGCCATCCTGCGTGACACTGCAGTGCCACTCCTAGATGGGCCCGGTGTTTGTGTCGGCCACTAGGGTCGCTTATCTTACTCACACAGTCAGCTACCTCATTGCGCCTCTTTTTTTCTTTGCGTCATGTGCTGTTTGGGGAGGGTTTTTTGGAAGGGACATCCTGCGTGACACTGCAGTGCCACTCCTAGATGGGCCCGGTGTTTGTGTCGGCCACTAGGGTCGCTTATCTTACTCACACAGTCAGCTACCTCATTGCGCCTCTTTTTTTCTTTGCGTCATGTGCTGTTTGGGGAGGGTTTTTTGGAAGGGACATCCTGCGTGACACTGCAGTGCCACTCCTAGATGGGCCCGGTGTTTGTGTCGGCCACTAGGGTCGCTTATCTTACTCACACAGTCAGCTACCTCATTGCGCCTCTTTTTTTCTTTGCGTCATGTGCTGTTTGGGGAGGGTTTTTTGGAAGGGACATCCTGCGTGACACTGCAGTGCCACTCCTAGATGGGCCCGGTGTTTGTGTCGGCCACTAGGGTCGCTTATCTTACTCACACAGTCAGCTACCTCATTGCGCCTCTTTTTTTCTTTGCGTCATGTGCTGTTTGGGGAGGGTTTTTTGGAAGGGACATCCTGCGTGACACTGCAGTGCCACTCCTAGATGGGCCCGGTGTTTGTGTCGGCCACTAGGGTCGCTTATCTTACTCACACAGTCAGCTACCTCATTGCGCCTCTTTTTTTCTTTGCGTCATGTGCTGTTTGGGGAGGGTTTTTTGGAAGGGACATCCTGCGTGACACTGCAGTGCCACTCCTAGATGGGCCCGGTGTTTGTGTCGGCCACTAGGGTCGCTTATCTTACTCACACAGCTACCTCATTGCGCCTCTTTTTTTCTTTGCGTCATGTGCTGTTTGGGGAGGGTTTTTTGGAAGGGCCATCCTGCGTGACACTGCAGTGCCACTCCTAGATGGGCACGGTGTTTGTGTCGGCCACTAGGGTCGCTTATCTTACTCACACAGCTACCTCATTGCGCCTCTTTTTTTCTTTGCGTCATGTGCTGTTTGGGGAGGGTTTTTTGGAAGGGCCATCCTGCGTGACACTGCAGTGCCACTCCTAGATGGGCACGGTGTTTGTGTCGGCCACTAGGGTCGCTTAGCTTAGTCATCCAGCGACCTAGGTGCAAATTTTAGGACTAAAAATAATATTGTGAGGTGTGAGGTATTCAGAATAGACTGAAAATGAGTGGAAATTATGGTTTTTGAGGTTAATAATACTTTGGGATCAAAATGACCCCCAAATTCTATGATTTAAGCTGTTTTTTAGGGTTTTTAAAAAAAAACACCCGAATCCAAAACACACCCGAATCCGACAAAAAAAATTCGGTGAGGTTTTGCCAAAACGCGGTCGAACCCAAAACACGGCCGCGGAACCGAACCCAAAACCAAAACACAAAACCCGAAAAATTTCAGGCGCTCATCTCTAGTATACGTACGGACTGTCTGACGTGCCTACTTGGATGCGGTCACTCATATAATCCTCCACCATTCTTTCAATGGAGAGAGAATCATATGCAGTGCCAGTAGACGACATGTCCGTAATCGTTGTCAGGTCCTTCAGTCCGGACCAGATGTCAGCATCAGCAGTCGCTCCAGACTGCCCTGCATCACCGCCAGCGGGTGGGCTCGGAATTCTGAGCCTTTTCCTCGCACCCCCAGTTGCGGGAGAATGTGAAGGAGATGTTGACAGGTCGCGTTCCGCTTGACTTGACAATTTTCTCACCAGCAGTTCTTTGAACCCCAGCAGACTTGTGTCTGCCGGAAAGAGAGATACAACGTAGGTTTTAAATCTAGGATCGAGCACGGTGGCCAAAATGTAGTGCTCTGATTTCAACAGATTGACCACCCGTGAATCCTTGTTAAGCAAATTACGGGCTCCATCCACAAGTCCCACATGCCTAGCGGAATCGCTCAGTGTTAACTCCTCCTTCAATGTCTCCAGCTTCTTCTGCAAAAGCCTGATGAGGGGAATGACCTGACTCAGGCTGGCAGTGTCTGAACTGACTTCACGTGTGGCAAGTTCAAAAGGTTGCAGAACCTTGCACAACGTTGAAATCATTCTCCACTGCGCTTGAGACAGGTGCATTCCACCTCCTATATCGTGGTCAGTTGTATAGGCTTGAATGGCCTTTTGCTGCTCCTCCAACCTCTGAAGCATATAGAGGGTTGAATTCCACCTCGTTACCACTTCTTGCTTCAGATGATGGCAGGGCAGGTTCAGGCGTTTTTGGTGTTGCTCCAGTCTTCTGTACGCGGTGCCTGTACGCCGAAAGTGTCCCGCAATTCTTCTGGCCACCGACAGGATCTCTTGCACGCCCCTCTCGTTTTTTAAATAATTCTGCACCACTAAATTCAAGGTATGTGCAAAACATGGGACGTGCTGGAATTTGCCCATATTTAATGCACACACAATATTGCTGGCATTGTCCGATGGCACAAATCCACAGGAGAGTCCAATTGGGGTAAGCCATTCTGCGATGATCTTCCTCAGTTGCCGTAAGAGGTTTTTAGCTGTGTGGGTATTCTGGAAAGCGGTGATACAAAGCGTAGCCTGCCTAGGAAAGAGTTGGCGTTTGCGAGATGCTGCTACTGGTGCCGCCGCTGCTGTTCTTGCGGCGGGAGTCAATACATCTACTCAGTGGGCTGTCACAGTCATATAGTCCTGAGTCTGCCCTGCTCCACTTGTCCACATGTCTGTGGATAAGTGGACATTGGGTACAACTGCATTTTTTAGGAGACTGGTGAGTCTTTTTCTGAGGTCTGTGTACATTTTCGGTATCGCCTGCCTAGAGAAATGGAACCTAGATGGTATTTGTTACCGGGGACACCGTACCTCAATCAAGTCTATAGTTGGCTCTGCAGTAATGATGGATACCGGAACCACGTTTTTCACCGCCCAGGATGCCAAGGCCTCAGTTATCCGCTTTGCAGCAGGATGACTGCTGTGATATTTCATCTTCCTCGCAAAGGACTGTTGGACAGTCAATTGCTTGGTGGAAGTAGTAAAAGTGGTCTTACGACTTCCCCTCTGGGATGACCATCGACTCCCAGCAGCAACAACAGCAGCGCCAGCAGCAGTAGGCGTTACACTCAAGGATGCATCGGAGGAATCCCAGGCAGGAGAGGACTCATCAGAATTGCCAGTGACATGGCCTGCAGGACTATTGGCATTCCTGGGGAAGGAGGAAATTGACACTGAGGGAGTTGGTGGGGTGGTTTGCGTGAGCTTGGTTACAAGAGGAAGGGATTTACTGGTCAGTGGACTGCTTCCGCTGTCGCCCAAAGTTTTTGAACTTGTCACTGACTCATGATGAATGCGCTGCAGGTGACGTATAAGGGAGGATGTTCCGAGGTGGTTAACGTCCTTACCCCTACTTATTACAGCTTGACAAAGGCAACACACGGCTTGACACCTGTTGTCCGCATTTCTGTTGAAATACTTCCACACCGAAGAGCTGATTTTTTTTGTATTTTCACCAGGCATGTCAATGGCCATATTCCTCCCACAGACAACAGGTGTCTCCCCGAGTGCCTGACTTAAACAAACCACCTCACCATCAGAATCCTCCTTGTCAATTTCCTCCCCAGCGCCAACAACACCCATATCCTCCTCATCCTGGTGTACTTCAACACTGACATCTTCAATCTGACTATCAGGAACTGGACTGCGCGTGCTCCTTCCAGCACTTGCAGGGGGCGTGCAAATGGTGGAAGGCGCATGCTCTTCACGTCCAGTGTTGGGAAGGTCAGGCATCGCAACCGACACAATTGGACTCTCCTTGTGGATTTGTGATTTCGAAGAACGCACAGTTCTTTGCTGTGCTTTTGCCAGCTTAAGTCTTTTCATTTTTCTAGCGAGAGGCTGAGTGCTTCCATCCTCATGTGAAGCTGAACCACTAGCCATGAACATAGGCCAGGGCCTCAGCCGTTCCTTGCCACTCCGTGTGGTAAATGGCATATTGGCAAGTTTACGCTTCTCCTCCGACGATTTTATTTAGATTTTTGAGTCCTTTTTTTACTGATATTTTGTGTTTTGGATTTTACATGCTCTGTACTATGACATTGGGCATCGGCCTTGGCAGACGACGTTGATGGAATTTCATCGTCTCGGCCATGACTAGTGGCAGCAGCTTCAGCACGAGGTGGAAGTGGATCTTGATCTTTCCCTATTTTTGGAACCTCAACATTTTTGTTCTCCATATTTTAATAGGCACAACTAAAAGGCACCTAAGGTAAACAATGGAGATGGATGGATACTAGTATACTTATGGATGACGAGTGACTGACGACACAGAGGTAGCTACAGCCGTGGACTACCGTACTGCGTCTGCTAGTATAGAGATGATAATGATATAAAATATATATATATATATCACTACTGCAGGTATATATAATATAATGACGGACCTGCTGGACACTGTCAGCAGACTCCTAAACTACTAGTATGAAGAAGATAGAAAAAAAAAACCCACCACAGGTAGGTATACAATTATGGACGAGCACTGACGACACAGAGGTAGCTACAGACGTGGACTACCGTACTGCGTCTGCTAGTATAGAGATGATAATGATATAAAATATATATATATATATATATCACTACTGCAGGTATATATAATATAATGACGGACCTGCTGGACACTGTCAGCAGACTCCTAAACTACTAGTATGAAGAAGATAGAAAAAAAAACCACCACAGGTAGGTATACAATTATGGACAAGCACTGACGACACAGAGGTAGCCACAGCCGTGGACTACCGTACTGCGTCTGCTAGTATAGAGATGATAATGATATAAAAAATATATATATCACTACTGCAGGTATATATAATATAATGACGGACCTGCTGGACACTGTCAGCAGACTCCTAAACTACTAGTATGAAGAAGATAGAAAAAAAAAACCCACCACAGGTAGGTATACAATTATGGACGAGCACTGACGACACAGAGGTAGCCACAGCCGTGGACTACCGTACTGCGTCTGCTAATATAGAGATGATAATGATATAAAAAATATATATATATCACTACTGCAGGTATATATAATATAATGACGGACCTGCTGGACACTGTCAGCAGACTCCTAAACTACTAGTATGAAGAAGATAGAAAAAAAAAACCCACCACAGGTAGGTATACAATTATGGACGAGCACTGACGACACAGAGGTAGCCACAGCCGTGGACTACCGTACTGCGTCTGCTAGTATAGAGATGATAATGATATAAAAAATATATATATATCACTACTGCAGGTATATATAATATAATGACGGACCTGCTGGACACTGTCAGCAGACTCCTAAACTACTAGTATGAAGAAGATAGAAAAAAAAAAACCACCACAGGTAGGTATACAATTATGGACGAGCACTGACGACACAGAGGTAGCCACAGCCGTGGACTACCGTACTGCGTCTGCTAGTATAGAGATGATAATGATATAAAAAATATATATATCACTACTGCAGGTATATATAATATAATGACGGACCTGCTGGACACTGTCAGCAGACTCCTAAACTACTAGTATGAAGAAGATAGAAAAAAAAACCCCACCACAGGTAGGTATACAATTATGGACGAGCACTGACGACACAGAGGTAGCCACAGCCGTGGACTACCGTACTGCGTCTGCTAATATAGAGATGATAAAGATGATAGAGATGAACAAAAAAAATATAACACTACTGCAGGTAAATATTTATATAATATAATGAATGACGGACCTGCTGGACACTGTCAGCAGAATGCGTTTATAGAATAAATAAAAAAACACCACAGGAGTGTTTAACTTTTTCAGGCAGACAATATACTGGTGGTCACTGGTCAGTCACACTGGCAGCAAAAGTGTGCACTGTACTCCTGCTATAACTGCACCCCAGTCTCCCCCACAATTCAGCTGTGTGAGCAGTGAGCACTCAGCACAGTCAGATATACATAGATGATATTATCATGCAGCACACTGAGGCTGAGCACAGATATGGTATGTGACTGTGTATCGTTTTTTTTCAGGCAGAGAACGGATTATATTAAATAATAAAGTGGTCAGTCACTAGTAACTAACTATCAGCAAAACTCTGCACTCTGAGTACTCCTAATGCTCCCCAAAATTACTAAGTAATCAACTCAAGTGTCTCTATCTACTAACGGAGAGGATGCCAGCCACGTCCTCTCCCTATCAATCTCAATGCACGTGTGAAAATGGTGGCGACGCGCGGCTCCTTATATAGAATTCGAGTCTCGCGATAGAATACGAGCCTCGCGAGAATCCGACAGCGGGATGATGACGTTCGGGCGCGCTCGGGTTAGCCGAGCAAGGCGGGAAGATCCGAGTCTGCCTCGGACCCGTGTAAAAAGGCTGAAGTTCGGGGGGGTTCGGATTCCGAGGAACCGAACCCGCTCATCTCTATATCTGACACTGGGGAACATGTATACCTGGCACTAGGGGCATATCTGGCACTGGGGAACATATATACCTGGCACTGGGGGCATATCTGGCATTGGGGAACATGTATACCTGGCACTGGGGGCATATCTGGCACTGGGGAACATGTATACCTGGTACTGGGGGCATATCTGGCACTGGGGGGGCATGTATACCTGGCTCTGGGGGACATGTGTGTCTTTCACTGAGGGCATATCTGGCACTGAGGGCATATCTGGCACTGGGGAACATGCATACCTGGCACTGGGGGCATATCTGGCACTGAGGGCATATCTGGCACTGGGGAACATGTATACCTGGCACTGGGGGCATACCTGGCACTGGGGAACATGTATATCTGGCACTGAGGGCATATCTGGCACTGGGGAACATGTATACCTGGCACTGGGGGCATATCTGGCACTGGGGAACATGTATACCTGGCACTAGGGGCATATCTGGCACTGGGGGCATAACTGGCACTGAGTGCATATCTGGCACTGGGGAACATGTATACCTGGCACTGGGGGCCTATCTGGCACTGCGGGGGACATGTGTATCTGGCACTGGAGCATATCTGGCACTGCGGGGGACATGTATACCTGGCACTGGGGGCATATCTGGCACTGGGGGGGCATGTATACCTGGCTCTGGGGGACATGTGTGTCTTTCACTGGGGGCATATCTGGCACTGAGGGCATATCTGGCACTGGGGAACATGTATACCTGGCACTGAGGGCATATCTGGCACTGGGGAACATGTATACCTGGCACTGAGTGCATATCTGGCACTGGGGAACATGTATACCTGGCACTGGGGGCCTATCTGGCACTGCGGGGGACATGTGTATCTGGCACTGGAGCATATCTGGCACTGCGGGGGACATGTGTATCTGGCACTGGGGGCATTTCTGTATCTGGCACTGGGGACATATCTGGCACTGGGGGCAATGTATATCTGACACAGTGGGGGCATTTGTGTAACTGGCACTGTGAGGCAATGTATATCTGGCACTCTGGGGGCATTTGTATATCTGGCACAGTGAGGCAATGTGTATCTGGCACTGTGGGGCAATGTATATCTGGCACTGTGGGTCAATGTATATCTGGCACTGTGGGACAACATGTATCTGGCACTATTGGGATCATATGTGTATCTGCCCCTCCCCCACATGTGTATCACGCCCCCATTTTCATTGGCCACACCCATGTGGCATTTGGCCACACCCTTTTTTTTGAAGCGCGTGCACAGTACCGGTAAGACATTTTTTCTACTTGCACCACTGGTTGCACCACAGACTGTCCAGGAGTTTGCGGATGCTTTAGACCAGGTCTGGGAGGAGATCCCTCAGGAGACCATCCGCCACCTCATCAGGAGCATGCCCAGCGTTGTAGGGAGGTCATACAGGCACGTGGAGGCCACACACACTACTGAGCCTCATTTTGACTAGTTTTAAGGACATTACATCAAAGTTGGATCAGCCTGTAGTGTGTTTTTCCACTTTAATTTTGAGTGTGACTCCAAATCCAGACCTCCATGGGTTAATAACTTTTATTTCCATTGATAATTTTTGTGTGATTTTGTTGTCAGCACATTCAACTATGTAAAGATCAAAGTATTTAATAAGAATATGTAATTCATTCAGATATAGGATGTGCTGTTTAGTGTTTAAGTGTTCCCTTTATTTTGAGCAGTGAATATAAATAAATATATATATATATATATATACTAGTGATGTGCACCGGAAATTTTTCGGGTTTTGTGTTTTGGTTTTGGGTTCGGTTCCGCGGCCGTGTTTTGGGTTCGAACGCGTTTTGGCAAAACCTCACCGAATTTTTTTTGTCGGATTCGGGTGTGTTTTGGATTCGAGTGTTTTTTTCAAAAAACCCTAAAAAACAGCTTAAATCATAGAATTTGGGGATCATTTTGATCCCATAGTATTATTAACCTCAATAACCATAATTTACACTCCTTTCCAGTCTATTCTCAACACCTCACACCTCACAATATTATTTTTAGTCCTAAAATTTGCACCAAGGTCGCTGGATGACTAAGATAAGCGACCCAAGTGGCCGACACAAACACCTGGCCCATCTAGGAGTGGCACTGCAGTGTCACGCAGGATGGCCCTTCAAAAAAATACTCCCCAAACAGCACATGATGCAAAGAAAAAAAGATGCGCAATGAGGTAGCTGTGTGACTAAGATAAGCGACCCTAGTGGCCGACACAAACACCTGGCCCATCTAGGAGTGGCACTGCAGTGTCACGCAGGATGGCCCTTCCAAAAAATACTCCCCAAACAGCACATGACGCAAAGAAAAAAAGAGGCGCAATGAGGTAGCTGTGTGACTAAGATAAGCGACCCTAGTGGCCGACACAAACACCTGGCCCATCTAGGAGTGGCACTGCAGTGTCACGCAGGATGGCCCTTCAAAAAAATACTCCCCAAACAGCATATGACGCAAAGAAAAATGAAAGAAAAAAGAGGTGCAAGATGGAATTGTCCTTGGGCCCTCCCACCCACCCTTATGTTGTATAAACAGGACATGCACACTTTAACGAACCCATCATTTCAGCGACAGGGTCTGCCACACAACTGTAACTGAAATGACTGGTTGGTTTGGGCCCCCACCAAAAAAGAAGCAATCAATCTCTCCTTGCACAAACTGGCTCTACAGAGGCAAGATGTCCACCTCATCATCATCGTCCGATTCATCACCCCTTTCACTGTGTACAGCCCCCTCCTCACAGATTATTAATTTGTCCCCACTGGAATCCACCATCTCAGGTCCCCGTGCACTTTCTGGAGGCAATTGCTGCTGGTGAATGTCTCCACGGAGGAATTGATTATAATTCATTTTAATGAACATCATCTTCTCCACATTTTCTGGAAGTAACCTCGTACGCCGATTGCTGACAAGGTGAGCGGCTGCACTAAACACTCTTTCGGAGTACACACTGGAGGGAGGGCAACTTAGGTAGAATAAGGCCAGTTTCTGCAAGGGCCTCCAAATTGCCTCTTTTTCCTGCCAGTATACGTACGGACTGTCTGACGTGCCTACTTGGATGCGGTCACTCATACAATCCTCCACCATTCTTTCAATGGTGACAGAATCATATGCAGTGACAGTAGACGACATGTCAGTAATCGTTGGCAGGTCCTTCAGTCCGGACCAGATGTCAGCACTCGCTCCAGACTGCCCTGCATCACCGCCAGTGGGTGGGCTCGGAATTCTCAGCCTTTTCCTCACACCCCCAGTTGCGGGAGAATGTGAAGGAGGAGCTGTTGACGGGTCACATTCCGCTTGACTTGACAATTTTCTCACCAGCAGGTCTTTGAACCCCTGCAGACTTGTGTCTGCCGGAAAGAGAGATACAACGTAGGTTTTAAATCTAGGATCGAGCATGGTGGCCAAAATGTAGTGCTCTGGTTTCAACAGATTGACCACCCGTGAACCTGGTTAAGCGAATGAAGGGCTCCATCCACAAGTCCCACATGCCTAGCGGAATCGCTCTGTTTTAGCTCCTCCTTCAATGTCTCCAGCTTCTTCTGCAAAAGCCTGATGAGGGGAATGACCTGACTCAGGCTGGCAGTGTCTGAACTGACTTCACGTGTGGCAAGTTCAAAAGGTTGCAGAACCTTGCACAACGTTGAAATCATTCTCCACTGCGCTTGAGACAGGTGCATTCCACCTCCTTTGCCTATATCGTGGGCAGATGTATAGGCTTGAATGGCCTTTTGCTGCTCCTCCATCCTCTGAAACATATAGAGGGTTGAATTCCACCTCGTTACCACCTCTTGCTTCAGATGATGGCAGGGCAGGTTCAGGTGTTTTTGGTGGTGCTCCAGTCTTCTGTACGCGGTGCCTGTACGCCGAAAGTGGCCCGCAATTCTTCTGGCCACCGACAGCATCTCTTGCATGCCCCTGTCATTTTTTAAATAATTCTGCACCACCAAATTCAAGGTATGTGCAAAACATGGGACGTGCTGGAATTTGCCCAGATGTAATGCACGCACAATATTGCTGGCGTTGTCCGATGCTACAAATCCCCAGGAGAGTCCAATTGGGGTAAGCCATTCTGCGATGATCTTCCTCAGTTGCCGTAAGAGGTTTTCAGCTGTGTTCGTATTCTGGAAAGCGGTGATACAAAGCGTAGCCTGCCTAGGAACGAGTTGGCGTTTGCGAGATGCTGCTACTGGTGCCGCTGCTGCTGTTCTTGCAGCGGGAGGCAATACATCTACCCAGTGGGCTGTCACAGTCATGTAGTCCTGAGTCTGCCCTGCTCCACTTGTCCACATGTCCGTGGTTAAGTGGACATTGGGTACAATTGCATTTTTTAGGACACTGGTGACTCTTTTTCTGAGGTCTGTGTACATTTTCGGTATCGCCTGCCTAGAGAAATGAAACCTAGATGGTATTTGGTACCGGGGACACAGTACCTCAATCAAGTCTATAGTTGGCTCTGAAGTAACGATGGATACCGGAACCATGTTTCTCACCGCCCAGGCTGCCAAGGCCTCAGTTATCCGCTTTGCAGCAGGATGACTGCTGTGATATTTCATCTTCCTCGCAAAGGACTGTTGGACAGTCAATTGCTTACTGGAAGTAGTACAAGTGGTCTTCCGACTTCCCCTCTGGGATGACCATCGACTCCCAGCAGCAACAACAGCAGCGCCAGCAGCAGTAGGCGTTACACTCAAGGATGCATCGGAGGAATCCCAGGCAGGAGAGGACTCGTCAGACTTGCCAGTGACATGGCCTGCAGGACTATTGGCTTTCCTGGGTAAGGAGGAAATTGACACTGAGGGAGTTGGTGGTGTGGTTTGCGTGAGCTTGGTTACAAGAGGAAGGGATTTACTGGTCAGTGGACTGCTTCCGCTGTCGCCCAAAGTTTTTTAACTTGTCACTGACTTATGATGAATGCGCTGCAGGTGACGTATAAGGGAGGATGTTCCGAGGTGGTTAACGTCCTTACCCCTACTTATTACAGCTTGACAAAGGCAACACATGGCTTGACACCTGTTGTCCGCATTTGTGTTGAAATAATTCCACACCGAAGAGCTGATTTTTTTTGTATTTTGACCAGGCATGTCAATGGCCATATTCCTCCCACGGACAACAGGTGTCTCCCCGGGTGCCTGACTTAAACAAACCACCTCACCATCAGAAATGATGGCATTTCATCGTCTCGGCCATGACTAGTGGCAGCAGCTTCAGCACGAGGTGGAAGTGGATCTTGATCTTTCCCTATTTTTTTAACCTCCACATTTTTGTTCTCCATATTTTAATGCGCACAACTAAAAGCCACCACAGGTATACAATGTAGATGGATGGATAGTATAGTATTATATTACTTATGGAGGACGAGTGACGACACAGAGGTAGGTACAGCCGTGGCCTACCGTACTGCTCTATATATATATATAATATACTGTATAATAATAACGGACCTGGTGGACACTGTCAGCAGACTTCTAAACTAGTATGAAGAAAAAAAAAGCCACCACAGGTATACAATGTAGATGGATGGATAGTATAGTATTATATTACTTATGGAGGACGAGTGACGACACAGAGGTAGGTACAGCCGTGGCCTACCGTACTGCTCTATATATATATATAATATACTGTATAATAATAACGGACCTGGTGGACACTGTCAGCAGACTGCTAAACTAGTATGAAGAAAAAAAAAGCCACCACAGGTATACAATGTAGATGGATGGATAGTATAGTATTATATTACTTATGGACGATGAATGCACTGACGACACAGAGGTAGGTACAGCCGTGGCCTACCGTACTGCTATATATAATATACTGTATAATAATAACAGACCTGGTGGACACTGTCAGCAGACTGCTAAACTAGTATGAAGAAAAAAAAAGCCACCACAGGAATACAATGTAGATGGATGGATAGTATAGTATTATATTACTTATGGAGGATGAGTGCACTGACGACACAGAGGTAGGTACAGCCGTGGCCTACCGTACTGCTATATATAATATACTGTATAATAATAACGGACCTGGTGGACACTGTCAGCAGACTGCTAAACTAGTATGAAGAAAAAAAAAGCCACCACAGGTATACAATGTAGATGGATGGATAGTATAGTATTATATTACTTATGGAGGACGAGTGCACTGACGACACAGAGGTAGGTACAGCCGTGGCCTACACTACTGCTATATATATATATATATATATATATACTGTATAATAATAACGGACCTGGTGGACACTGTCAGCAGACTGCTAAACTAGTATGAAGAAAAAAAAAGCCACCACAGGTATACAATGTAGATGGATGGATAGTATAGTATTATATTACTTATGGAGGACGAGTGCACTGACGACACAGAGGTAGGTACAGCCGTGGCCTACCGTACTGCTATATATATATATATAATATACTGTATAATAATAACGGACCTGGTGGACACTGTCAGCAGACTGCTAAACTAGTATGAAGAAAAAAAAAGCCACCACAGGTATACAATGTAGATGGATGGATAGTATAGTATTATTATATTACTTATGGACGACGAGTGCACTGACGACACAGAGGTAGGTACAGCCGTGGCCTACCGTACTGCTATATATATATATATATATACTGTATAATAATAACGGACCTGGTGGACACTGTCAGCAGACTGCTAAACTAGTATGAAGAAAAAAAAAGCCACCACAGGTATACAATGTAGATGGATGGATAGTATAGTATTATATTACTTATGGACGACGAGTGCACTGACGACACAGAGGTAGGTACAGCCGTGGCCTACCGTACTGCTATATATATATATACTGTATAATAATAACGGACCTGGTGGACACTGTCAGCAGACTGCTAAACTAGTATGAAGAAAAAAAAAGCCACCACAGGAGTGTTTTTCAGGCAGACAAACGTATACTGGACTGGTGGTCACTGTCAGCAAAACTGTGCACTGTACTCCTGCTATAACTGCTCCCCAGTCCCCACAATTAGGCAGTGTGAGCAGTGCACTCAGCACAGATATATCATGCAGCAGTGCAGCACACTGAGCACAGATATGGTGGAGTGTTTTTTTCAGGCAGAGAACCAACGGATTAAACTGGTGGTCACTACTATTATAATCAAAACCCTGCACTGTACTCCCTAACAGCTGCTCCCCGTCTCCAATCCTCCCCACAATTATAACTAAGTCACTCTGTGTCTTTTCTACTATAACGGAGAGGACGCCAGCCACGTCCTCTCCCTATCAATCTCAATGCACGTGTGAAAATGGCGGCGACGCGCGGCTGCTTATATAGAATCCGAGTCTCGCGAGAATCCGACAGCGGGATGATGACGTTCGGGCGCGCTCGGTTTACCCGAGCCACACGGGAGAATCCGAGCATGGCTCGGACCCGTGTAAAAAGGCTGAAGTTCGGGGGGGTTCGGTTTCCGAGAAACCGAACCCGCTCATCACTAATATATACACACACATATATATTTATATATGAATGAACAGGTCTTAAAGCACAATTTTCAAAGGCAACATTTCAGTGCCGTTTATTAAAGTGGCACTTCCGTCAGGTATCAAAATACAATGTGAACACACCTATATAAGGCCAAACACCCGTGACTCGCGCCGTTCCATTGGCGGGACAGGCTCCTGGACGGTCGGAGCAGCTAAAGTGACGTCATACACTGATGACTCATCACTGTGCTCCCCGTCACCATAACTACATGGATACAAATTATAAAAACGTAGCAGGGTATAGTAAAACAGGTACAGACTTCATATTAATGGACATCTTGTAAATACATATAGCGCTGAGGAGTTACAGAGGAGCAGTGGTTTTTTGTTTTTTCTGGCAGTGCTGTACTGCTCCAGTGAGACAGCAGATGGCTCCCGGGGCAATGTCTCTGCCCACCTGTCTGCCCGCAGCTGGCTCCGACGCTGTGTGGGTGAGCTCCAGTACCTGGGATCTCTCATCGCTCCTTTACCGGATACTGTCTTAAACTCTCTTCTTTGCCATGCAATGCTGCATCTAGCGTGAAGTGCACCGTGCCAGCTATAGAAGTGAGCTGTTGGTGCAGTGTTTTTACTGAATCAACAGAAAGTTTTTCCCTTTAGCAGAAAGAAGCAATCGGGAAGAAAAAGTAAACCTCTTTTTGGGGCACTCTTATTAAATAGCTACTGTATTCAAATGAATGCTGTTAAAATATAACTTTTATTACATACTTATTAAATTTATATAAATAGACCCAGCTAGTATCTCAAAAAATAGATAAATAAATAAATAAATAAATGAGTTACTGTTGACTGATTATCATTAATATTGGTTTTGTATATCAGTCAGGGTGAAAAAAATTATTTAATATATGTTACACATCAATTTAACTATTATTCATATGATGCATTTTATTTAAAAAGCTTCCAGGCACCTTTAATTACCTACACAACAGATAATCAATGATATGTGCAGAATATGCTACATATTTTTTTAATGGTTTATGTAGTGTTAGGTAATATTATGGTAAAGGCTGAGGCAATCATACTCTATGTCAGACAGGAATGTCTCTAAAGACACATACCATGTGGATTAGTAGTTCTCAATGTAAACACTCCTTAAATAAGAAGATAATTGACTATTCTCATTCACAATGGTATTCAACTTCACCACCGCTGTCTATCAGAGAAACCTTCAATTACGTTTGTATGGTTCACATAAACATGATGTACTTTATGCTCATATCCTCAGATCAATATATCATGCTACCCGCATAGTATATTTGGCATTTAAGACATAAAGTATATTTGCACGTTACCATATTGAATTTAGCACAGATCTACACCTTAATCTCTGTCTAATAACCAGCAGGTATTTTCAGTTCTATGCTACACACATTAGTGATTTTGTGTATCTAAATCTCTTCTATTCAGCTGTTACCATTCACTTAGACACAACAATGTATAGATTATGGGGGTAATTCCAAGTTGATCGCAGCAGGAATTTTTTTTTGCAGTTGGGCAAAACCATGTGCACTGCAGGTGCGGGGGGGGGGGGGGGGGGGGCAGATATAACATTTGCAGAGAGAGTTAGATTTGGGTGGGTTATTTTGTTTCTGTACAGGGTAATTACTGGCTGCTTTATTTTTACACTTCAATTTAGATTGCAGATTGAACTCACCACACCCAAATCTATCTATCTCTCTGCACATGTTATATCTGCCTCCCCTGCAGCGCACATGGTTTTGCCCAACTGCTAACAAAGTTCCTGCTGCGATCAACTCAGAATTACCCCCTATGTACCAATCCAATGTATCAAACATTCTGTGTGTTATAGCAATATTTCTGCTGCGGGGTACACTGGGCTCCACAAGGATTTACATCGGGGTGTAGAGTAGGATCTTGATCCGAGGCACCAACAGGCTCAAAGCTTTTGACTATTCCCAAGATGCACAGCGCCGCCTCCACTATAACCCCGCCTCTATGCCAGTGAGCTCAGTTTGTAAGTTGGTGCCTTGCAGTATGCAGGCACTTTACAGGAGGCTGCCTTAAGCAGCCTTTTCAGAGCTTCATTTTACAAAGACTGACAGAAGAATATGTAAGAAGACTACAGGGCTGCTGCAGGCAAAGTCTCAGAGACTTTCCTGCGTGCAGCTCCATCGCCCCCAGCTGGGCTGTATACTCCCACGCCGGGGTTGCCAGGTCACTGCAGCGGAGGCGCCGGCTTCTTCCTAAAGTGAGTCACACACACGCCGCCGTCTCCCGGATCGCGGGGCCGCAGACAAGAAGGGAGAGGTAAGGGGCTCCTGTGCCGCACTTTACCGCGATCCAGCATGGCCGTAGGAGGCGGGCCACGCGCGCTGGCGTGGACACTGAGTACTGGGCAGCTGCTCCACTAGCCACCAGAGTCATATTTTGGGCACAGGTCAGGGGGATTTTGTACCAAGTTCCCCTGTTTTGTTTTCTGCCCGCACACCCGGTGGGGATGCCAGCAGGGGGAACAGGCCGGACCTGAGGCCCCTCCCCCCAGCCCCAGGGCACCATTTCTACAATGTTCCCCCCCTGGAGCTGCTTCCTTCTCCCTCACTCCCAGTCAGCAGCCATTACAGATAGAGCATTGCTGTTCCTGGGATTGCTGGGGCAAATCCTCCTCTGTGGAACCACCTGACTGCCAGTGCTGTGCTTCCTACAGAGCACTTGAGTATTCTACCTGTCACTGGGACTGTGTTAGTTAAGAAAGAGTGCATACATTCAGGGTTGTGTGGTACAAACACCCTGTGATATACATCCATTCCTTCTGTGTTTGTTATATCCATAGTTATCACATATAGCCATACTGAGTATTACTTTGTATTGCTAGTCCAGTGCAGTTTATGGTACATAATTTCTGCATGGTACACTTATATATGTGTGTGTACATGTAGCTGCTGCTGCGTGGTTGCCTTATTGCAGGGTATTTCACTCAGCGTGCTATTCCTATATTGCTATACCTGAGGGGGCCAAGTGTTTCAGGTTTTTCTATACTTAATATAGGAACGACGCTCTCTTAAGGGTCGGTGGACCAAGGAGGAGTCTCTTCTCCCGATAAATATTCTGGAACTGCGGGCTGTGTTTAATGCATTGACAATGGCTCAGCATCTCATACAGAACAGACCTGTTCAAGTACAATTGGACAACGCCACCATGGTGGCGTACATCAATCATCAAGGCGACACTCGAAGCCGCATGGCACTGAAGGAAGTATCAAGGATTCTTCAGTGGTCAGAGCGCAATCTGCCGGCCATATCAGTAGTGTTCATTCCGGGTGTCCTGAACTGGGAAGCAGACTATCTCAGTCGTCAGGACGTACACGCAGGAAAGTGGAGCCTCCATCCGGAGGTGTTTCAACTTCTCATGGACACGTGGGGCGACAAAATCACAAGGTTCCGTTCTACGGAGCAAGGACAAGGGATCCTCAGGCTGCGTTCATGGACGCTCTGGCGATTCCATGGAACTTTCAGCTACCGTATGTGTTCCCTCCAGTGACACTCTTGCCCACAGTAATACGGAAGTTCAAGCAAGAAGGAGGAAACCTGCTTCTGGTCACTCCAGCGTGGCCCAGACGGCACTGGTTCTCCGATCTACTGGGTCTCTCGCGGGATCGTCTTCTTCTACTTCCACAACGACCAGACCTCCTCGTTCAGGGCCCTTGTGTTTGCCAGGATTTAGCCCGTCTGACTTTGACGGCATGGCCCTTGAGGCTTCCGTCCTGAGGGCCAAGGGTTTTTCTGAGGCGGTCATTCAGACTATGTTGAAGGTCCGTAAGCCGGCTTCTGCTCGGATCTACCATAGGGTCTGGAATGCTTACTTTACTTGGTGTGAGTCTCACAATCATGACGTTTTCAAGTTTAGTACGGCCAAACTGTTGGCTTTTCTACAACAGGGCCTGGACTTAGGCCTGCAACTGGCCTCCCTCAAGGTTCACATCTCTGTCTTGTCGGTTTGGTTTCAGAGAAAAATTGCTACCCTACCTGATGTCCATACATTCACTCCGGGTGTGTTGAGGATTCAGCCTCCTTATGTGCCACCTGTGACTCCATGGAATCTGTCGGTGGTCTTGGAGGCCTTACAAGAGTCTCTGTTTGAGCCTCTTGCCTCTGCTGACCCTAAGTGGCTTTCTCTTAAGGTGTTGTTTTTGCTGGCTATTGCTTCAGCTAAAAGGGTCTCGGACTTGGGTGCCTTATCCTATAAGTCTCCCTTTTTGATTTTTCACCGTGACCGGGCGGTACTTCGAACACACCCAGGTTATTTACCCAAGGTGGTGTCTTCCTTCCACCTTAACCAGGAGATTGTGGTTCTGGCCTTTAATTCTCCTGAGTTATCTTCCAAAGAGAGATCTTTGGATGTGGTACGGGCTCTCCGTATATCTATGTGAAGAGAACTTCCTCCATTAGGAAATCTGATTCTCTTTTTGTGTTGTTTGGTTTTCACAAACGTGGCTGGCCTGCTTCCAAGCAGACTCTGGCCAGATGGATTAGAATGGTGATTGCACATGCTTATGTACAGGCTGGTCGTCCGGTTCCTGCTACCATCAAAGCCCATTCTACTTGGTCAGTTGGACCTTCTTGGGCGGCCCACCGTGGTGCGACCCTTGAACAATTATGCAAGGCGGCTACGTGGTCCTCTGGGAACACGTTTATTAGGTTCTATGCCTTTGATACCGCCGCTTCCCAGGATGCTTCCTTTGGACGCCGGGTTCTTGTGCCCGCTACAGTGCATCCCCTCCCATAAGGAATTGCTTTTGGACATCCCCAATGTGAATCCTTGTGGAGCCCAGTGTACCCCGCAGTAGAAAACGAGATTTATGGTAAGAACTTACCATTGTTAAATCTCTTTCTGAGAGGTACACTGGACTTCACAAGGCGCCAACCCTGACGCACTTTACTTCTTTGGGTTGGTATTGGCATAGCCGCTGACACCCTCTCCTGCGGTGAGTGTGTGGTGTAATTGGCTAAGAGTGGTTGTCATCTCTGGTACCTGCTACTGCATTGGGCTGGTTAACAAAACTGAGCTCACTGGCATGGAGGCGGGGTTATAGAGGAGGCAGCGCTGTGCATCTTTTGAACAGTCAAAAGCTTTGAGCCTGTTGGTGCCTTGGATCAAGATCCTACTCTACACCCTGATGTGAATCCTTGTGGAGCCCAGTGTACCTCGCAGAAAAGGATTTAACAACGGTAAATCCTTACCATAAATCTCGTAATTTCAACTCAGAGCACAGAGTAGGATTAAAATTGGAGACCGTGCTTAGTCTTTCCCCTCAACCTCTACTGTACTCCATGTGCAGCGTTTTGCAGTGAATGGTTGATGAGAGGTGTGGCCGGAGAGACTAGCCAGCCACACGTGTAATGGCGTCCGCAGCACTGAAGGGGTTAACCCTCGTGTCCGGCGCCATGTTGCAGACAATAGGCGCTTGGCGTCACTGTTAAATGTACTTACGGAACTGGGCGCGGACTGTTTAAAAGTTTGTTTAATGATGTGTTTTAACATGTCATATGTAGTGCTCTGTGCACAATTGCAGGAATGCATGTTTATATGTATTTATTTTATATTCAAGACAGGCTCAGTGTATATTTAAAGGGAAACACGTGTTTAAATTAAATGTATTTAAAGGAAAAATGCAGTTACTATAGCTGTCTGAATAAGCATCTCTTATCCTCTGGAAATAGGAAGTGGCATGCTAATGGCCTTGTCCTAGCAGAGAGGTGTGAAGGACAATACCTTTTGATGTGTAAGTTCCTTAGAGAGAGATGCTAATCACTGGGTCTATGGGCTTGGAACTTGTTTCATGTAGGTGATTTAATTGATATACGATCCCTAAATGGAAGATACAGGAAGGAAGACTGTTTTGTTTGTATTGTAGCCATTCCTGTTGTAATCTCAAACACTGGGTTTGCCTGGAGATGTGAATGACCAGAAACATTTGTATTTTGTAGCTATGTGATAAATTTATCAATAGTGAATGTTAATCTGATACCAAACGTCTGGGTGACAGGAAGGAGAAGATTGTTTTATTGCACTTATCTCCTTTTGAAATGTAATTTATTTATTGGTATTTTGTAAAATAACCTGATTGGTTGGAGAAGACAGGAAGGGCTTACCCCCCTGTGGTACTGTGTGGAAAACTGACATAAAAAGGAGACCTGCGTGCCTCCAGAGTTGTAGTATTATACCATCTTATTCTGCTGAAAACATCTGATTGTATGCTGTTGCCCCTAGCAATAGGGAGGAGCCTGTTTAAAGGTTATTGAGCAAATAAACATGATTGCCTCAAGAAGACTGCTTCATCTTGTGACCAACAGGGTCAGGCCAAACCTAGCCCCGTCCTCCGGCTGTCCAGGGAAGCACCTAACGTCTCCAAGTTCCGCCTTCCGCCAGCTACCGGTAGAGGCCTAGCAAGTGGCTAGTGGGGATTCGTCAGCACCACACAGGTGTGGTAAGGCAGTGCGTCGGCACATACAGAGCAGAACCGTGGTTCCAAACGCCACGGCAGGTTAGGAGTTTGGTGGTGGCAGCATAAACCCGCCCACAACGCAGTGGGTGCAGTCAGTAACAGGCGGTTACTGTCGGTAAGCAGGAATCCCCTATGTGGTCAGGCCTCGTGTGACTTGACCTTCCATTCTGTGCGCAGCCAACAAGACGCGAAAGCGGCGAGTGCTTTCGTACGGGACCGTCCTGTCACAAGTGGATTAAAGGGTAAGCACAGAGTGAGATAGATTAGAGCTGTTTCTGCTGTCTGCTACCGGTGCAGTTATCGTGCCCTTTTTTATCCAAAGACATTGCAGGGTCACGTTACCGCTCCGTGCTGATAAGAGAACGGAGAGATGAGTAAGGGATACCTGTGCCACCATTCCGAAGCTGGTGTCCGGCACTACAATGCACTTACATCAGAAAACTACATAAACTGAAGCTCTCAGCAGCCCTTGCTGGCGAGTGCCATCCTGACCAATGGGTAGATACGCCCCTGCCAATAATATACTGGTAGGTTATTTGGCTCCCAACAAAACCTAACGATAGTGTGTGCAGGTACATGGGGAGACTAGATGGACATATACGGCAGTATCATTGGAATTATATGGCAGTACCACTAGACATATATACGGCAGTATTACTGGACTGGATTTATATGCCAGTACCGCTGGAATTAAATGCCAGTACCACTAGAATTATACGGCAGTATCACTGGAATTATACTGCAGTACCACTGGAATTATATGGCAGTACCACTGGACATATACGGCAGTATTACTGGACTGGATTTATACGCTAGTACTGCTGGAATTATTCGCCAGTACCACTGGAATTATACGGCAGTACCACTGGAATTATACGGCAGTACCAGTGGACATATACGGCAGTATTACTGGATTTATACGGCAGTACCACTGGACATACTGTATACAGCAGTATCACTGGAAATATATATGGCAGTATCACCGGACATATACGGCAGTACCACTGGACATATACAGCAGCACAGGGACACCATCACTGTACTGATGCAGGACATCACAGCACCACTGCAATGGACTGGACTTATACAGCAGCACTGGACATATGGCAGCAGAGGACACCACCACTGTGACTGGACTGATGCAGCACAATTCACCACCACTGAGCTGATGCAGCACAACACAGCACCACTGTACTGGACTTATACAGCAGCACTGGACATATGGCAGCAGAGGACACCACCACTGTGACTGGACTGATGCAGCACAAGACACTACCACTGAACTGATGAAGGACACTGAGGATGGAGACACATCCTCTGTCTACACTCTCCAATGCCGGAGTGAAAATGGCGGCGACGCGCGGCTCCTTATATGGAATCCAAACCCTGTGAGAATCCGACAGCGGGATGATGACGTTTTGCTGCATTCTGGTTTTCGAGTCAGGTGGGAAAGCCCGAGCAGGGCTCAGGTAGTGAAGTTCGGGGGGATTCGGTTCTCAGGGAACCGAACCCGCTCATATCTAATTATTTCTTATTTTTTTTACAGTTACTTCTTAACCCTAAGTGCAGGGGCATAGCTACCATAGGTGCAGGTAGTGCAACTGCTATGGGGCCAAGAGATGAGAGGGGCCCACCTTCTCTGTAACTGTTACATGTGTTTTATACATTGTACATTGGGTGTTACATAGAGGCCTTTACAAACTTTTGCCTTGGGGCCGGTAATATATCTATGTATGCCCTTCGACCTGCTCATTGTAATGTGGCACAATATGAAGTGGAGGCACTATAGTGTGACATAATATGAAATTTATGGCATAATGTGAATTGGGAGTACTGTTACATAATGTGTTCTGGCAGCCCTACAATGTGACATAACGAGAACTAGGGCATTGCTATGGTTTATCAAATAAAACAGGGCACTACCAGTGGTGTCGAGAGGGGTAGAGGGTGGGTAACTAATTATCCAGGTCTAAAGGGGTGGCCCGGAGAGGCACAGGTTCACCATTTTCTCACTCACCTCCCCTGACCTGTCAGCCTGGGCAGTGAGTGTAGGGAGTCTGCTGCCAAGCTGCAGCAGCAGCGGCATCCTCTGTCTGTGTGGTGGCGGGGTAAGGGACTGTAGCAATTGCACTGATCGTGTCCCCCTCCTTTCTGGTGTGCACAGAAGCGCCCCCATAGAGCACTAGGCACCGTGAAAATACTATTTTTAATAAAATTATTTTTGTGAAGAGGTGTGGCCCTTACATTAGGCCATACCAACCATTACCTGGGCCCCACCACACTGTCTACGGCCAGGGGCACTACTATCGGGGCATAACATTAACTAGGGCCCTACTATGGGTCATGCAATTAATGACTGCAGTGACGTGCGGTGGGGTGAGGCAGAGCCTTTCCTGTCATACTAACATAAGTGCCAGAGGTTTGACTGTGTAAAGTATATGAAAAATATAAATAATATGTTAGAAATATCTCCATTACATTATTCTAATAATTTTTATAGCCAAAACTCTGGAGTAAAACTTCTATGGCAGGGGAGGCAGTGCCTCCCCTTCCTATCTTTTCCGCTCATCTCTGATCAAAACTCGCCAAATTTCCAGTTTATACTGCTCTACCTGTGTATAATTTATATATATATATATATATATATATATATATACTATGGCTAGTGATAACAGTGAGGGTTTGCACCAGAGAATAATATTGGACCCTGGAGCTGTATTTAGCTTCTCCGATTCTGAAGCTGAAGCTATCCTGTATTCTGATAAGTTTAATAACAAGCTAGCAGTGTCATCAGTCAGTGATCTATTTAATGAGCTGCTACGTTTGAAAAAGAAAGAGACCGACTTTCTATATCATGGTATCACTTTGTCAAAGTATTATAAGGACAAACGTATCCCGCGTGGGTTTATGATTAAGAACTCTCCCACGATAGGGAGATACAATGTTGATTTTTGCAAGAAATGGACAGCAATATTAAATAAGTGTTCTTTTGATTTACTTTTATTAGTAATTGAAGAATCTAAACGTGAAATGTCTTGTGTTAAGGATAAGATCACTTTATTTGAAGGCAGCCATTTAGCTGCATTGTCTACAGATAAGCAAACTGATTGGATTACAAAATTGAACACACAGCTAGAAACATATAAAAACGACCTTGGTAAATTTAAAGCTGAGAAAAGGAGGAAGGTAGATTTAGATTATACCCAACAGCGTGTCTATCCATGGTTAACTGGGGCTTACCCCAGTAATGACAGACGCCCGTTATTCAGACGTACTCTGAATAGAGGACGTGTAGATAGGTCTGACGACACTGCCACAACTGCGAGTGATAATGATTCCAGCCACAGTAGAGGTAGGGGTGCAAGGAATTCACCAACTGGGCCACGTACTAGAGCTCGTTTTTTAGATTAAAATCCAGATACACCCGCCGAGGCGGGCAAAACAAAAGGCAAAGCAAACATCAAAAAACCTCCAAAAGCGAGGAAGACTTAGTTTATAATCTATCCGAAAGAACTTTGACTGAAAGTGAACTATGTGTCTTGCGCAAAGGACTATCATTTGTCCCGACTGTGCCATTCAATCATGTACAGTGGAAAATTGAATCATATCACTTGAATCGCAGTTTAAAATTGAAAGAATTTTTTGGAAACAAGCCCCCCACCCCCACAGCATTGCCCCCCCATTTGCTGAAATTACAGGGCCATTCTAAATTTGAACCAGTCAGCAATAATGCTTCCATTAAAACCTATACTAGGATGTTAGACAAAGATGTGTGTGATTCACCTCTTGCTAAGAGACCACAGTTTTGGAATCTTTCCAGAGAGGAACGCACTGCTTTGACTAATTTACGGAAATATTATGACATCATATTTCGGCAAGCAGACAAGGGAGGGGCGTTGGTTATGTTGAATCTCAGTGATTACAAGTGTGAAGTTGAGCGTCAGCTCAATTATACCTACACATATCGGGGGTAATTCCAAGTTGATCGCAGCAGGAATTTTGTTAGCAGTTGGGCAAAACCATGGCCCTCATTCCGAGTTGTTCGCTCGTTCTTTTTCATCGCATCGCAGCGATTTTCCGCAAACTGCGCATGCGCAATGTTCGCACTGCGGTTGCACCAAGTAAATTTGCTAAGAAGTTTGGTATTTTACTCACGGCATTACGAGGTTTTTTCTTCGTTCTGGTGATCGTTGTGTGATTGACAGGAAGTGTGTGTTTCTGGGCGGAAACTGGCCGTTTTCTGGGAGTGTGTGAAAAAACGCTGCCGTTTCTGGGAAAAACGCGGGAGTGGCTGGAGAAACGGGGGAGTGTCTGGGCAAACGCTGGGTGTGTTTGTGACGTCAAACCAGGAACGAAACTGACTGAACTGATCGCAGTGGCAGAGTAAGTGTCGAGCTACTCAGAAACTGCTTAGAAAATTTCTATTCGCAATTTTGAGAATCTTTCGTTCGCAATTTTGCTAAGCTAAGATTCACTCCCAGTAGGCGGCGGCTTAGCGTGTGCAATGCTGCTAAAAGCAGCTTGCGAGCGAACAACTCGGAATGAGGGCCCATGTGCACTGCAGGGGAGGCAGATTTAACATGTGCAGAGAGAGTTAGATTTGGGTGTGGTGAGTTCAATCTGCAATCTAATTTGCAGTGTAAAAATAAAGCAGCCAGTATTTACCCTGCACAGAAACAAAATAACCCACCCAAATCTAACTCTTTCTGCACATGTTATATCTGCCTCCCCTGCAGTGCACATGGTTTTGCCCAACTGCTAACAAAAGTCCTGCTGCGATCAACTTGGAATTACCCCCATCGTTTGTTAGACAATGATCCCACGTATGTATTCAAGAGCGAACTTGATAGCCTGTTGGAAGAAGCATGCACACAGGGTTGGATCTCGAGTGAGGTAAAGAGTGCTTTGATGGTTCAACATCCCATCAAACCTCTACTGTACATGATCCCTAAGATTCATAAAAATTTACAAAAACCCCCAGGGCGGCCCATCATTGCCGCCAGGGGCTCTTTATATCAGCCAATAGCCACGTATCTGGATGCATTATTACAACCGTGTGTACAAGCGAAACCGACCTATTTGAAAGACACCAACATGTTGATATTATCCTTGCAATCTTTACCTGCATTACCTGAGTCTTGTTTTTTATGCTCAGTTGATGTAAGTAGCCTGTATACCTGCATCCCACACGGTGCAGGATTACAGGTTACACGTGACTTAATTTCTGACAATCCTCTGTTTAAGGGGCCACCTGTGAATTTTTTCATGAGACTTTTGGAGCTTGTGTTGACAAGAAATTATTTTTTGTATGATAGTAAAACGTATTTACAGACGTCTGGCTGTGCGATGGGGTCCAATGTGGCCCCATCGTACGCCAATACGTTTATGTTCTTGATTGAATGTGAGTTATTCTTCTCAAACACCAACGTTAGTGATAACATCATAGCGTTTTACAGATATATTAATGATTTGCTGATTATATGGGGAGGTACGGAGGAGGCATTTACATCACTCATGGTAACCCATAATGCCAGCGACAGTCCAGTGAAGTTTACCTACACACTTGATGTGAATAAGGTCAACTTTCTGGATGTAGCTTTGACTAAACATGAAGGTAAACTCTGTCCAGCTTTGTATTCCAAACCAATGGACAGGAACAATTTACTACTAGCTACCAGTGCCCATCCTGAGCCTCTTAAACATGCCCTTCCTTAATCACAGTTTGATGGTATTACGCATATCCATGAATAGGGAAATGGGTAAAAAGCAATTAGATTTCATGTTTCTGAAATTTCAACAGAGAGGGTATAGAGTAGAAGATCTTATAAAGGCCAAATCTAAGGCGATGGCGGTTCCACCTGAAGGTCTATTAGCATCAAAAAAGAAGGATAATTGTTCCAATCGCCATGTGTGGACCAACAGATATACACACATGAGCCTGTTTATTAACAAAAGAGCAAAAGCTCTATGGCCATTAGTACAGACGGATAGAAATCTTCCGGCACTTCTGCAGAAATCGCTAATGATCAGCTATAAGAGAGGGAAGAACCTCAGAGATTATCTTGTACGTAACGATGTATCAGGTATGGGTAAACCTGAGAGTATCAATTTTTTGGGTACACCAAAGAATGGCTGCTACAAGTGCCCAAACTGTACAACATGTGGGTTTCTACAGACGGGACCCAGTTTCTACCATCCTTTCACGGGTCAGAAATTTGATATACGTTATAGGTTAACTTATACAAGTCGCTTTGTTATCTATGCCATTACTTGCCCTTGTGCAAAGGTGCACATAGGTAAGACAGAGGTTACGTTTCATGAGCGCATGGCACAACATCGCGCGGCCATACGGGCAGCATTGAATACTGGGACTAGCATCCAGCCGGTTGCACGCCATTTCGCTGAGACGAGACATAACTTCTCTACTTTGAGGTATCGTATTATCGATCATGTGCCTCCTTTAATTAGGGGTGGCGATAGATCTGTGAGATTATTACAGCGAGAATGTGGGTGGATTTTGAGGCTTGACACTCTAGACCCCTGAGGGTTAAACGAGCACCTGGGCTTAAATGTCTTTAATTGAATTAGATCTACTGCAGCGATTTCTATTGAGTTCATATTTAATTAATTATACGGATGTTCCAACTGACATTTCACTATGTTTCACTGTTTAAGGAAAATTGGTATTTCATCTGATGGGGTGCCATATCAGTTTATAGCTGTATTAGTGGTCATATATTTAGAATGTATTGGTATACTGAATCTATACCTGACCATGTATGCTGTTTGTTTTTAATTTTAATGTGATGTTGTAACAAGTATTTGCCTTGTACTGTTTTAGCACACACTTGGGGTGATTGGTCAGTTACTATGGCAACCGTACTGCAATCCGAGCCGGTCTGTTTGGTGACCAGGAAACAGAAGTGGGCGGAGCTTGCTGGCGTGGTGATGGGAGCACATAAATTCTGGTATGTGTTTATCATTCTGTATAAGGCTTGATAAAAGCGCTACACGGCGCTGAAACGTTGCCAACAGACTGCCGACTTGTGTCGTTTTTTATGAAAAAGCTTTTTGAGTGCCGCCAGTGGAGGAGTGTATTGCGTGCAGTCGTGCTGGCTGTAATGAGGAAGGCACCGGGCGTATTACATTTGTGAGTGTTCGTGGAGTGCCGGAGTTGGAGATGTGTATATATATATATGTATATATATATATATATATATATATATACACACTGCTCACAAAAATAAAGGGAACACTTAAACAACACAATGTAACTCCAAGTCAATCACACTTCTGTGAAATCAAACTGTCCACTTAGGAAGCAACACTGATTGACAATCAATTTCACATGCTGTTGTGCAAATGGAATAGACAACAGGTGGAAATTATATGCAATTAGCAAGACACCCCCAATAAAGGAGTTGTTCTGCAGGTGGTGACCACAGACCACTTCTCAGCTCCTATGCTTTCTGGCTGATGTTTTGGTCACTTATGTAAGCTGGCGGTGCTTTCACTCTAATGGTAGCATGAGACGGAGTCTACAACCCACACAAGTGGCTCAGGCAGTGCAGCTCATCCAGGATGGCACATCAATGTGAGCTGTGGCAAGAAGGTTTGCTGTGTCTGTCAGCGTAGTGTCCAGAGCATGGATGCGCTATCAGGAGACGTGGAGGAGGCCGTAGGAGGGCAACCCAGCATCAGGACCGCTACCTCCGCCTTTGTGCAAGGAGGAACAGGAGGAGCACTGCCAGAGCCCTGCAAAATGACCTCCAGCAAGCCACAAATGTGCATGTGTCTACTCAAACGATTAGAAACAGACTCCATGAGGGTGGTATGAGGGACCGACATCCACAGGTGGGGGTAGTGCTTACAGCCCAACACCGTGCAGGACGTTTGGCATTTGCCAGAGAACACCAAGATTAGCAAATTCGCCACTGGCGCCCTGTGCTCTTCACAGATGAAAGCAGGTTCTCACTGAGCACATGTGACAGACGTGACAGAGTCTGGAGACGCCAAGGAGAATGTTCTGCTGCCTGCAACATCCTCCAGCATGACCGGTTTGGCAGTGGGTCATTAATGGTGTGGGGTAGCATTTCTTTGGGGGGCCGCACAGCCCTCCATGTGCTCGCCAGAGGTAGCCTGACTGCCATTAGGTACCGAGATGAGATCCTTAGACCCCTTGTGAGAATATATGCTGGTGCGGTTGGCCCTGGGTTCCTCCTAATACAAGACAATGCTAGACCTCATGTGGCTGGAGTGTGTCAGCAGTTCCTGCAAGATGAAGGCATTGATTATATGGACTGGCCCGCCCATTCCCCAGACCTGAATCCAATTGAGCACATCTGGGACATCATGTCTCGCTCCATCCACCAACGCCACGTTGCACCCAGTGGTGTAAGTGGGCGGGTACGGGTGGGTACGGCGTACCCTTAAGAATTTAGCCGTGGGTACGCCGTTACCATGCCGACGGGCCGACGCTCCTCGTTGCTCGCTCCCCTTCCTCCACTGATCACCGCCGCTGCCTCCCTCCTCCCTCCGCTGATCAGCGCCGCTGCCTCCCTCCTCCCTCCGCTGAGCAGCGCCGCGGCCTCCCTCCGCTGATCAGCGCCGCTGCATGAGGGGAGGAGAGTGCAGCATTCGCTCTCCTGCCCCTCAGTGTCTTTCTTCAATTCAGCGCCCGGCCCGTGAGCCAATCAGAGCTCGCGGGCCGGCAGCCAATGGGCCGGGCGCTGAATTGAAGAAAGACACCCGCACCTACTGAGGGGCAGGAGAGGCGCACGCTGCGCTCTCCACCCCTCACAGTCACACACACAGGACGGCTGCAGCGGTGAGTAGGGGGAGATGGGGGTGGAGAGGCATGTATACCTGGCTCTGGGGGACATGTGTGTCTTTCACTGGGAGCATATCTGGCACTGAGGGCATATCTGACACTGGGGAACATGTATACCTGGCACTGGGGGCATATCTTGGCACTGGGGAACATGTATACCTGGCACTGGGGGCATATCTGGCACTGGGGAACATGTATACCTGGCACTGGGGGCATATCTGGCACTGGGGAACATGTATACCTGGCACTGGGGGCATATCTGGCACTGGGGGGGCATGTATACCTGGCTCTGGGGGACATGTGTGTCTTTCACTGGGGGCATATCTGGCACTGAGGGCATATCTGGCACTGGGGAACATGTATACCTAGCACTGGGGGCATATCTGGCTCTGGGGAACATGCATACCTGGCACTGGGGGCATATCTGGCACTGAGGGCATATCTGGCACTGGGGAACATGTATACCTGGCACTGGGGGCATATCTGGCACTGGGGAACATGTATATCTGGCACTGAGGGCATATCTGGCACTGGGGAAGATGTATACCTGGCACTGGGGGCATATCTGGCACTGGGGAACATGTATATCTGGCACTGAGGGCATATCTGGCACTGGGGAACATGTATACCTGGCACTGGGGGCCTATCTGGCACTGCCGGGGACATGTGTATCTGGCACTGGAGCATATCTGGCACTGCGGGGGACATGTGTATCTGGCCAGCGCCGTAACTAGGTGTGTGCAGAAGGGGCATTGCCCACAGCGCACACCTAGTTAGAGCGCATTTTCCCCCTGCGCTCCCGCGCCCTCTCTTGACCCGCTCTGAAGCTGCTGCCTCCAGGTTACCCGCTGCGGCCGGAGAAGAGCCGCTTCCGCCGGGGGGGGGGGGGAGCCGCTGCCTCCGGGTTACCCGCTGCGGCCGGAGAAGATCCGCTTCCGCCGGGGGGGAGAGCCGCTGCTTCCGCCGTGGGGGGGAGTCACTGCCACCTGGAGAGAGACGCTGCCTCCGTTATCCACTGCTGACGGGTAAGAGCCGCTGCCTCCAGGAGAGAAGCGCTGCTGCGGGGAAAGAGCTGCTGCCGCCGGGAGGGAGTCGCTGCTGCGGGCGGAGAGCCACTTGCACCGGGTGAGAGAGCTCAGCCACTCAGCTACAGATGTGGTTGAAAATAAAAAGTGGTCGCTGTCTGCCATAATGTGTAATAAGGGGACGCTGTCTGCCATAATGTGTAATAAGGGGACGCTGACTGCCATAATGTGTAATAAGGGGACGCTGTCTGCTGTAATGTGTAATAAGGGGACGCTGTCTGCTGTAATGTGTAAGAAGGGGATGCTGTCTGCCGTAATGTGTAAGAAGGGAACGCTGTCTGCCGTAATGTGTAATAAGGGAACGCTGTCTGCCGTAATGTGTAATAAGGGAACGCTGTCTGCCGTAATGTGTAAGAAGGGGACGCTGTCTGCCGTAATGTGTAATAAGGGGACGCTGTCTGCCGTAACGTGTAATAAGGGGACGCTGTCTGCCGTAATGTGTAAGAAGGGGACGCTGTCTGCCGTAATGTGTAAGAAGGGAACGCTGTCTGCCGTAATGTGTAATAAGGGGACGCTGTCTGCCGTAATGTGTAAGAAGGGGACGCTGTCTGCCGTAATGTGTAAAGAAGGGGAATCTGTCCGCCATAATGTGTAAAAGGGTCTCTACCTGGTGTAGTGGTGCTACTGTGCGGCATAATAATGGAGACTACTGTGCACCGTTATATGAATTGGTATTATTTTGTGGCCACACCCCTTCCCATTAAGCCACGCCTCTATATTTTTTGCGCACGCCTACGGCGCGCACTGCCCCTGTTTTGCATGGGGGGGGGGCGCCGATGCCGTTTCTTGCACACAGCGCTAAAATGTCTAGTTACGGCACTGTATCTGGCACTGGGGGCATTTCTGTATCTGGCACTGGGGGCATATCTGGCACTGGGGGCAATGTATATCTGACACAGTGTGGGCATTTGTGTATCTGGCACTGTGGGGCAATGTGTATCTGGCACTCTGGGGCATTTGTGTATCTGGCACTGTGAGGCAATGTATATCTGGCACTCTGGGGGCATTTGTATATCTGGCACAGTGAGGCAATGTGTATCTGGCAATGTGGGGCAATGTATATCTGGCACTGTGGGTCAATGTATATCTGGCACTGTGGGACAACATGTATCTGACACTATTGGGGTCATATGTGTATCTGCCCCTCCCCCACATGTGTATCACGCCCCCATTTTCATTGGCCACACCCATGTGGCATTTGGCCACACCCTTTTTTGTGTGCGCGCGCACAGTACCTGTAAGACATTTTTTCTACTTGCACCACTGGTTGCAACACAGACTGTCAAGGAGTTGGCGGATGCTTTAGTCCAGGTCTGGGAGGAGATCCCTCAGGAGACCATCCGCCACCTCATCAGGAGCATGCCCAGGCGTTGTAGGGAGGTCATACAGGCACGTGGAGGCCACACACACTACTGAGCCTCATTTTGACTTGTTTTAAGGACATTACATCAAAGTTGGATCAGCCTGTAGTGTGTTTTTCCACTTTCATTTTGAGTGTGACTCCAAATTCAGACCTCCATGAGTTAATACATTTGATTTCCATTGATAATTTTTGTGTGATTTTGTTGTCAGCACATTCAACTATGTAAAGATCAAAGTATTTAATAAGAATATTTCATTCATTCAGATATAGGATGTGCTGTTTAAGTGTTCCCTTTATTTTTTTGAGCAGTGTATATATATATATATATATATATATATATATGTGTATGGTAGCGCATTGAGGCAGCACTCCTGGCATCTGAATGAACAGGTCTTAAAGCACAATTTTCAAAGGCAACATTTCAGTGCCGTTTATTAAAGTGGCACTTCCGTCAGGTATCAAAATACAATGTGAACACACCTATATAAGGCCAAATACCCATGACTCGCGCCGTTCCATTGGCGGGACAGGCTCCTGGACGGTCGGAGCAGCTAAAGTGACGTCATACACTGATGACTCATCACTGTGCTCCCCGTCACCATAACTACATGGATACAAATGATAAAAACGTAGCAGGGTATAGTAACACAGGTACAGACTTCATATTAATGGACATCTTGTAAATACATATAGCGCTGAGGAGTTACAGAGGAGCAGCTCCGACGGGTGTGGTTCGTTTTATCGACAGTATCTAGGTCGACAATGTTTAGGTCGACCACTATAGGTCGACAGTCACTAGGTCGACATGGATGGAAGGTCGACAGGGTTTCTAGGTCGACATGTGCTAGGTCGACAGGTCTAAAGGTCGACATGAGGAATTTTTTTTTTTTTTGTGTCGTTTTCTTCGTAGAGTGACCGGGATCCCAAATTAGTGCACCGCGTCCCCTCGCATAGCTCGCTTCGCTCGCCATGCTTCGGGCATGGTGCCTTCGCTCCGCTACCGCTTCACTCGGCACACTTTACCGTTCCAATCGTAGTCCACGTGGATCGTTAAGTATGAAAAAAAAAATGTGAAAAACTCATGTCGACCTTTAGACCTGTCGACCTAGCACATGTCGACCTAGAAACCCTGTCGACCTTCCATCCATGTCGACCTAGTGACTGTCGACCTATAGTGGTCGACCTAAACATTGTCGACCTAGACACTGTCGATCTTCAGACCGGATCCCGCTCCGACGCTGTGTGGGTGAGCTCCAGTACCTGGGATCTCTCATCGCTCCTTTACCGGCTACTGTCTTAAAACTCTCTTCTTTGCCATGCAATGCTGCATCTAGCGTGCAGTGCACCGTGCCAGCTATAGAAGTGAGCTGTTGGTGCAGTGTTTTTACTGAATCAACAGAAAGTTTTTCCCTTTAGCAGAAAGAAGCAATCGGGAAGAAAAAGTAAACCTCTTTTTGGGGCACTCTTATTAAATAGCTACTGTATTCAAATGAATGCTGTTAAAATATAACTTTTATTACATACTTATTAAATTTATATAAATAGACCCAGCTAGTATCTCAAAAAATAGATAAATAAATAAATAAATGAGTTACTGTTGACTGATTATCATTAATATCGGTTCTGTATATCAGTCAGGGTGAAAAATATTATTTAATATATATTACACATCAATTTAACTATTATTCATATGATGCATTTTATTTAAAAAGCTTCCAGGCACCTTTAATTACCTACACAACAGATAATCAATGATATGTGCATAATATGCTACATATTTTTAATTGTTTATGTAGTGTTAGGTAATATTTAGTGATGTGCACCGGAAATTTTTCGGGTTTTGTGTTTTGGTTTTGGGTTCGGTTCCGCGGCCGTGTTTTGGGTTCGAACGCGTTTTGGCAAAACCTCACCAAATTTTTTTTGTCGGATTCGGGTGTGTTTTGGATTCGGGTGTTTTTTTCAAAAAACCCTAAAAAACAGCTTAAATCATAGAATTTGGGGGTCATTTTGATCCCATAGTATTATTAACCTCAATAACCATAATTTACACTCATTTCCAGTCTATTCTCAACACCTCACACCTCACAATATTATTTTTAGTCCTAAAATTTGCACCAAGGTCGCTGGATGACTAAGATAAGCGACCCAAGTGGCCGACACAAACACCTGGCCCATCTAGGAGTGGCACTGCAGTGTCACGCAGGATGGCCCTTCCAAAAAATACTCCCCAAACAGCACACGACGCAAAGAAAAAAAGAGGCGCAATGAGGTAGCTGTGTGACTAAGATAAGCGACCCAAGTGGCCGACACAAACACCTGGCCCATCTAGGAGTGGCACTGCAGTGTCACGCAGGATGGCCCTTCCAAAAAATACTCCCCAAACAGCACATGACGCAAAGAAAAAAAGAGGCGCAATGAGGTAGCTGTGTGACTAAGATAAGCGACCCAAGTGGCCGACACAAACACCTGGCCCATCTAGGAGTGGCACTGCAGTGTCACGCAGGATGGCCCTTCCAAAAAATACTCCCCAAACAGCACATGACGCAAAGAAAAAAAGAGGCGCAATGAGGTAGCTGTGTGACTAAGATAAGCGACCCAAGTGGGCGACACAAACACCTGGCCCATCTAGGAGTGGCACTGCAGTGTCACGCAGGATGGCCCTTCCAAAAAATACTCCCCAAACAGCACATGACGCAAAGAAAAAAAGAGGCGCAATGAGGTAGCTGTGTGACTAAGATAAGCGACCCAAGTGGCCGACACAAACACCTGGCCCATCTAGGAGTGGCACTGCAGTGTCACGCAGGATGGCCCTTCCAAAAAATACTCCCCAAACAGCACATGACGCAAAGAAAAAAAGAGGCGCAATGAGGTAGCTGTGTGACTAAGATAAGCGACCCAAGTGGCCGACACAAACACCTGGCCCATCTAGGAGTGGCACTGCAGTGTCACGCAGGATGGCCCTTCCAAAAAATACTCCCCAAACAGCACATGACGCAAAGAAAAAAAGAGGCGCAATGAGGTAGCTGTGTGACTAAGATAAGCGACCCAAGTGGGCGACACAAACACCTGGCCCATCTAGGAGTGGCACTGCAGTGTCACGCAGGATGGCCCTTCCAAAAAATACTCCCCAAACAGCACATGACGCAAAGAAAAATTAAAGAAAAAAGAGGTGCAAGATGGAATTGTCCTTGGGCCCTCCCACCCACCCTTATGTTGTAAAAACAAACAGGACATGCACACTTTAACGAACCCATCATTTCAGCGACAGGGTCTGCCACACGACTGTGACTGAAATGACTGGTTGGTTTGGGCCCCCACCAAAAAAGAAGCAATCAATCTCTCCTTGCACAAACTGGCTCTACAGAGGCAAGATGTCCACCTCATCATCATCGTCCGATTCATCACCCCTTTCACTGTGTACAGCCCCCTCCTCACAGATTATTAATTCGTCCCCACTGGAATCCACCATCTCAGGTCCCCGTGCACTTTCTGGAGGCAATTGCTGCTGGTGAATATCTCCACGGAGGAATTGAATCTTATATATTATATATATTGAATTAAGTCTTTTCATTTTTCTAGCGAGAGGATGAGTGCTTCCATCCTCATGTGAAGCTGAACCACTAGCCATGAACATAGGCCAGGGCCTCAGCCGTTCCTTGCCACTCTGTGTCGTAAATGGCATATTGGCAAGTTTACGCTTCTCCTCAGACGCTTTTAATTTTGATTTTTGGGTCATTTTACTGAACTTTTGTTTTTTGGATTTTACATGCTCTGTACTATGACATTGGGCATCGGCCTTGGCAGACGACGTTGATGGCATTTCATCGTCTCGGCCATGACTAGTGGCAGCAGCTTCAGCACGAGGTGGAAGTGGATCTTGATCTTTCCCTATTTTTTTAACCTCCACATTTTTGTTCTCCATATTTTAATGCGCACAACTAAAAGCCACCACAGGTATACAATGTAGATGGATGGATAGTATAGTATTATTATACTACTTATGGACGACGAGTGCACTGACGACACAGAGGTAGGTACAGCCGTGGCCTACCGTACTGCTATATATATATATAATGTATAATAATAACGGACCTGGTGGACACTGTCAGCAGACTGCTAAACTAGTATGAAGAAAAAAAAAGCCACCACAGGTATACAATGTAGATGGATGGATAGTATAGTATTATTATTTCTCTGATGTCCTAAGTGGATGCTGGGGACTCCGTCAGGATCATGGGGAATAGCAGCTCCGCAGGAGACAGGGCACAAAATTAAAAGTTTGACCACTAGGTGGTGCGTACTGGCTCCTCCCCCTATGACCCTCCTCCAAGCCTCAGTTAGGTTTTTGTGCCCGTCCGAGCAGGATGCAATCTAGGTGGCTCTCCTAAAGAGCTGCTTAGAAAAAGTTTGTTAAGTTTTTTATTTTCAGTGAGTCCTGCTGGCAACAGGCTCACTGCAACGAGGGACTTAGGGGAGAAGAAGTGAACTCACCTGCGTGCAGGATGGATTGGCTTCTTAGGCTACTGGACACTAGCTCCAGAGGGACGATCACAGGTACAGCCTGGATGGGTCACCGGAGCCGCGCCGCCGACCCCCTTGCAGATGCCGAAGAGAGAAGAGGTCCAGAAACCGGCGGCTGAAGACTTCTCAGTCTTCATGAGGTAGCGCACAGCACTGCAGCTGTGCGCCATTGCTCTCGGCACACTTCACACCAACGGTCACTGAGGGTGCAGGGCGCTGGGGGGGGCGCCCTGGGCAGCAATGAAAGTACCTATTCTGGCTAAAAATACATCACATATAGCCCCTGGGGCTATATGGATGTATTTAACCCCTGCCAGGTTGTCAGAAAAACGGGAGAAGAAGCCCGCCGAAAAGGGGGCGGGGCCTATTCTCCTCAGCACACAGCGCCATTTTCCTACACAGCTCCGCTGCTAGGAAGGCTCCCAGGCTCTCCCCTGCACTGCACTACAGAAACAGGGTAAAAACAGAGAGGGGGGGCACTTATTTGGCGATATTAATAATATTTAAGCTGCTATAAGGGGAACACACTTATTTAAGGTTGTCCCTATATATTTATAGCGCTTGGGTGTGTGCTGGCAAACTCTCCCTCTGTCTCCCCAAAGGGCTAGTGGGGTCCTGTCTTCTATCAGAGCATTCCCTGTGTGTCTGCTGTGTGTCGGTACGTGTGTGTCGACATGTATGAGGACGATGTTGGCGTGGAGGCGGAGCAATTGCCTGTAATGGTGATGTCACCCCCTAGGGAGTCGACACCGGAATGGATGGCTTTGTTTATGGAATTACGTGATAGTGTCAGCACGCTGCAAAAGTCGGTTGACGACATGAGACGGCCGGCAAACCAGTTAGTACCTGTCCAGGCGTCTCAAACACCGTCAGGGGCTGTAAAACGCCCTTTACCTCAGTCGGTCGACACAGATACCGACACGGACACCGAATCTAGTGTCGACGGTGAAGAAACAAACGTATTTTCCAGTAGGGCCACACGTTATATGATCACGGCAATGAAGGAGGCTTTGCATATCTCTGATACTGCAAGTACCACAAAAAGGGGTATTATGTGGGGTGTGAAAAAACTACCTGTAGTTTTTCCTGAATCAGAGGAATTGAATGAAGTGTGTGATGAAGCGTGGGTTACCCCCGATAGAAAACTGCTAATTTCAAAGAAGTTATTGGCGTTATACCCTTTCCCGCCAGAGGTTAGGGCGCGCTGGGAAACACCCCCTAGGGTAGATAAGGCGCTCACACGCTTATCAAAACAAGTGGCGTTACCGTCTCCAGAAACGGCCGCCCTCAAGGACCCAGCTGATAGGAGGCTGGAGAATACACTAAAAAGTATATACACACATACTGGTGTTATACTGCGACCAGCAATCGCCTCAGCCTGGATGTGCAGTGCTGGGGTGGCTTGGTCGGAATCACTGACTGAAAATATTGATACCCTGGATAGGGACAATATTTTATTGACTATAGAGCATTTAAAGGATGCATTTCTTTATATGCGTGATGCACAGAGGGATATTTGCACTCTGGCATCAAGAGTAAGTGCGATGTCCATATCTGCCAGAAGAAGTTTATGGACGCGACAGTGGTCAGGTGATGCGGATTCCAAACGGCATATGGAAGTATTGCCGTATAAAGGGGAGGAATTATTTGGGGTCGGTTTATCGGATTTGGTGGCCACGGCAACAGCCGGGAAATCCACCTTTTTACCTCAGGTCACCTCCCAGCAGAAAAAGACGCAGTCTTTTCAGCCGCAGTCCTTTCGTTCCTATAAGAACAAGCGGACAAAAGGACATTCATATCTGCCCCGAGGCAAAGGAAAGGGTAAGAGACTGCAGCAAGCAGCTCCCTCCCAGGAGCAGAAGCCCTCCCCGGCTTCTGCAAAGGCCTCAGCATGACGCTGGGACCTTACAAGCGGACTCAGGGGCGGTGGGGGGTCGCCTCAAGAATTTCAGCGCACAGTGGGCTCACTCGCAGGTGGACCCCTGGATCCTGCAGGTAGTATCTCAGGGTTACAGGTTGGAATTCGAGACGTCTCCCCCTCGCCGGTTCCTAAAGTCTGCTTTGCCAACGTCTCCCTCCGACAGGGCGACGGTATTGGAAGCCATTCACAAGCTGTATTCTCAGCAGGTGATAGTCAAGGTACCCCTTTTACAACAGGGAAAGGGGTATTACTCCACGCGATTTGTGGTACCGAAGCCGGACGGCTCGGTAAGACCTATTCTAAATCTGAAATCTCTGAACCTGTACATACAAAAATTCAAGTTCAAGATGGAGTCACTCAGAGCAGTGATAGCGAATCTGGAAGAAGGGGACTTTATGGTGTCCTTGGACATCAAGGATGCTTACCTCCATGTCCCAATTTGCCCTTCACACCAAGGGTACCTCAGGTTCGTGGTACAAAACTGTCATTATCAGTTTCAGACGCTGCCGTTTGGATTGTCCACGGCACCCCGGGTCTTTACCAAGGTAATGGCCGAAATGATGATCCTTCTTCGAAGAAAAGGCGTATTAATTATCCCTTACTTGGACGATCTCCTGATAAGGGCAAGGTCCAGAGAACAGCTGGAGGTCGGAGTAGCACTAACTCAAGTATTGCTCCAACAGCACGGGTGGATTCTGAATTTTCCAAAATCCCAACTGATCCCGACGACACGTTTGCTGTTCCTAGGGATGATTCTGGACACTGTTCAGAAAAAGGTGTTTCTTCCGGAGGAGAAAGCCAGGGAGTTATCCGAACTCGTCAGGAACCTCCTAAAACCAGGAAAAGTGTCTGTGCATCAATGCACAAGAGTCCTGGGAAAAATGGTGGCTTCTTACGAAGCGATTCCATTCGGCAGATTCCATGCACGAATTTTTCAGTGGGATCTGCTGGACAAGTGGTCCGGATCGCATCTGCAGATGCATCAGCGGATAAACCTGTCGCCAAGGACAAGGGTGTCTCTGCTATGGTGGTTGCAGAGTGCTCATCTGTTAGAGGGCCGCAGATTCGGCATACAGAACTGGGTCCTAGTGACCACGGATGCCAGCCTGAGAGGCTGGGGAGCGGTCACACAGGGAAGAAACTTCCAGGGCGTGTGGTCAAGCCTGGAGACGTCTCTTCACATAAATATACTGGAACTAAGAGCAATCTACAATGCTCTAAGCCTGGCAAAACCTCTGCTTCAGGGTCAGCCGGTGTTGATCCAGTCGGACAACATCACGGCAGTCGCCCACGTAAACAGACAGGGCGGCACAAAAAGCAGGAGGGCAATGGCAGAAGCTGCAAGGATTCTTCGCTGGGCGGAAAATCATGTGATAGCACTGTCAGCAGTGTTCATCCCGGGAGTGGACAACTGGGAAGCAGATTTCCTCAGCAGACACGATCTTCACCCGGGAGAGTGGGGACTTCATCCAGAAGTCTTCCACATGATTGTGGTCCGTTGGGAAAGACCAATGGTGGACATGATGGCGTCCCGCCTCAACAAAAAACTGGACAGGTATTGCGCCAGGTCAAGAGACCCTCAGGCAATAGCTGTGGACGCTCTGGTAACACCATGGGTGTACCAGTCAGTGTATGTGTTCCCTCCTCTGCCTCTCATACCCAAGGTACTGAGAATTATACGGCAAAGGGGAGTAAGAACGATACTCGTGGCTCCGGATTGGCCAAGAAGGACTTGGTACCCGGAACTTCAGGAGATGCTCACGGAAGATCCGTGGCCTCTACCTCTAAGAAGGAACCTGCTTCAGCAGGGACCTTGTCTATTCCAAGACTTACCGCGGCTGCGTTTGACGGCATGGCGGTTGAACGCCGGATTCTAAAGGAAAAAGGCATTCCAGAGGAAGTCATCCCTACCCTGATTAAAGCCAGGAAGGAAGTGACTGCACAACATTATCACCGCATTTGGAGAAAATATGTTGCGTGGTGTGAGGCCAGGAAGGCCCCCACGGAGGAATTTCAACTGGGTCGATTCCTACATTTCCTGCAAACAGGATTGTCTATGGGCCTCAAATTGGGGTCCATTAAGGTTCAAATTTCGGCCCTGTCGATTTTCTTCCAGAAAGAATTGGCTTCAGTTCCTGAAGTCCAAACTTTTGTCAAAGGAGTACTACATATACAGCCCCCGGTTGTGCCTCCAGTGGCACCGTGGGATCTCAATGTAGTTTTGGATTTTCTCAAATCCCATTGGTTTGAGCCACTCAAATCGGTGGATTTGAAATATCTTACATGGAAAGTAACCATGCTACTGGCCCTGGCTTCGGCCAGGAGAGTGTCAGAATTGGCGGCTTTATCGTACAAAAGCCCATATCTGATTTTCCATTCGGACAGGGCAGAACTGCGGACGCGTCCTCAGTTTCTCCCTAAGGTGGTGTCAGCGTTTCACCTGAACCAGCCTATTGTGGTGCCTGCGGCTACTAGCGATTTGGAGGACTCCAAGTTGCTGGATGTTGTCAGAGCATTAAAAATATATATTTCAAGGACGGCTGGAGTCAGGAAGTCTGACTCGCTGTTTATACTGTATGCACCCAACAAGCTGGGTGCTCCTGCGTCTAAGCAGACGATTGCTCGTTGGATTTGCAGCACAATTCAACTTGCGCATTCTGTGGCAGGCCTGCCACAGCCTAAATCTGTCAATGCCCCCTCTACAAGGAAAGTGGGCTCCTCTTGGGCGGCTGCCCGAGGGGTCTCGGCATTACAACTCTGCCGAGCAGCTACGTGGTCGGGGGAGAACACGTTTGTAAAATTCTACAAATTTGATACCCTGGCTAAGGAGGACCTGGAGTTCTCTCATTCGGTGCTGCAGAGTCATCCGCACTCTCCCGCCCGTTTGGGAGCTTTGGTATAATCCCCATGGTCCTGACGGAGTCCCCAGCATCCACTTAGGACGTCAGAGAAAATAAGAATTTACTCACCGGTAATTCTATTTCTCGTAGTCCGTATTGGATGCTGGGCGCCCATCCCAAGTGCGGATTGTCTGCAATAATTGTACATAGTTATTGTTACAAAAATCGGGTTATTATTGTTGGGAGCCATCGTTTCAGAGGCTCTTTTCGGTTATCATACTGTTAACTGGGTTCAGATCACAAGTTGTACGGTGTGATTGGTGTGGCTGGTATGAGTCTTACCCGGGATTCAAAATCCTTCCTTATTGTGTACGCTCGTCCGGGCACAGTATCCTAACTGAGGCTTGGAGGAGGGTCATAGGGGGAGGAGCCAGTACACACCACCTAGTGGTCAAACTTTTAATTTTGTGCCCTGTCTCCTGCGGAGCCGCTATTCCTCATGGTCCTGACGGAATCCCCAGCATCCACTACGGACTACGAGAAATAGAATTACCGGTGAGTAAATTCTTATTATTACTTATGGACGACGAGTGCACTGACGACACAGAGGTAGGTACAGCCGTGGCCTACCATACTGCTATATATATATATATATACTGTTTAATAATAACGGACCTGGTGGACACTGTCAGCAGACTGCTAAACTAGTATGAAGAAAAAAAAAGCCACCACAGGTATACAATGTAGATGGATGGATAGTATAGTATTATTATATTACTTATGGACGACGAGTGCACTGATGACACAGAGGTAGGTACAACCGTGGCCTACCGTACTGCTATATATATATATATATACTGTATAATAATAACGGACCTGGTGGACACTGTCAGCAGACTGCTAAACTAGTATGAAGAAAAAAAAAGCCACCACAGGTATACAATGTAGATGGATGGATAGTATAGTATTATATTACTTATGGACGACGAGTGCACTGACGACACAGAGGTAGGTACAGCCGTGGCCTACCGTACTGCTATATATATATATACTGTATAATAATAACGGACATGGTGGACACTGTCAGCAGACTGCTAAACTAGTATGAAGAAAAAAAAAGCCACCACAGGTATACAATGTAGATGGATGGATAGTATAGTATTATTATATTACTTATGGACGACGAGTGCACTGACGACACAGAGGTAGGTACAGCCGTGGCCTACCGTACTGCTATATATATATATATAATGTATAATAATAACGGACCTGGTGGACACTGTCAGTAGACTGCTAAACTAGTATGAAAAAAAAAAAGCCACCACAGGTATACAATGTAGATGGATGGATAGTATAGTATTATTATATTACTTATGGACGACGAGTGCACTGACGACACAGAGGTAGGTACAGCCGTGGCCTACCGTACTGCTATATATATATATATATATATATATATAATGTATAATAATAACGGACCTGGTGGACACTGTCAGCAGACTGCTAAACTAGTATGAAGGAAAATAAAAACCACCACAGGTATACTATGTAGATGGATGGATAGTATAGTATTATTATATTACTTATGGACAACGAGTGCACTGACGACACAGAGGTAGGTACAGCCGTGGCCTACCGTACTGCTATATATACTGTATAATAATAACGGACCTGGTGGACACTGTCAGCAGACTGCTAAACTAGTATGAAGGAAAAAAAAGCCACCACAGGTATACAATGTAGATGGATGGATAGTATAGTATTATTATATTACTTATGGACGACGAGTGCACTGACGACACAGAGGTAGGTACAGCCGTGGCCTACCGTACTGCTATATATATATATATATACTGTATAATAATAACGGACCTGGTGGACACTGTCAGCAGACTGCTAAACTAGTATGAAGAAAAAAAAAGCCACCACAGGTATACAATGTAGATGGATGGATAGTATAGTATTATATTACTTATGGACGACGAGTGCACTGACGACACAGAGGTAGGTACAGCCGTGGCCTACCGTACTGCTATATATATATATATATATATATATACTGTATAATAATAACGGACCTGGTGGACACTGTCAGCAGACTGCTAAACTAGTATGAAGAAAAAAAAAGCCACCACAGGAGTGTTTTTCAGGCAGACAAACGTATACTGGACTGGTGGTCACTGTCAGCAAAACTGTGCACTGTACTCCTGCTATAACTGCTCCCCAGTCCCCACAATTAGGCAGTGTGAGCAGTGCACTCAGCACAGATATATCATGCAGCAGTGCAGCACACTGAGCACAGATATGGTGGAGCGTTTTTTTCAGGCAGAGAACCAACGGATTAAACTGGTGGGCACTACTATTATAATCAAAACCCTGCACTGTACTCCCTAACAGCTGCTCCCCGTCCCCAATCCTCCCCACAATTATAACACTAAGTCACTCTGTGTCTTTTCTACTATAACGGAGAGGACGCCAGCCACGTCCTCTCCCTATCAATCTCAATGCACGTGTGAAAATGGCGGCGACGCGCGGCTGCTTATATAGAATCCGACTCTCGCGAGAATCCAACAGCGGGATGATGACGTTCGGGCGCGCTCGGTTTACCCGAGCCACACGGGAGAATCCGAGCATGGCTCGGACCCATGTAAAAAGGCTGAAGTTCGGGGGGGTTCGGTTTCCGAGAAACCGAACCCGCTCATCACTAGTAATATTATGGTAAAGGCTGAGGCAATCATACTCTATGTCAGACAGGAATGTCTCTAAAGACACATACCATGTGGATTAGTAGTTCTCAATTTAAACACTCCTTAAATAAGAAGATAATTGACTATTCTCATTCACAATGGTATTCAACTTCACCACCGCTGTCTATCAGAGAAACCTTCAATTACGTTTGTATGGTTCACATAAACATAATGTACTTTATGCTCATATCCTCAGATCAATATATCATGCTACCCGCATAGTATATTTGGCATTTCAGACATAAAGTATATTTGCACGTTGACATATTGAATTTAGCACAGATCTACACCTTAATCTCTGTCTAATAACCAGCAGGTATTTTCAGTTCTATGCTACACACATTAGTGATTTTGTGTATCTAAATCTCTTCTATTCAGCTGTTACCATTCACTTAGACACAACAATGTATAGATTATGGGGGTAATTCCAAGTTGATCGCAGCAGGAAATTTTTTAGCAGTTGGGCAAAACCATGGCCCTCATTCCGAGTTGTTCGCTCGCAAGCGGATTTTAGCAGATTTGCTCATGCTAAGCCGCCGCCTACTGGGAGTGAATCTTAGCATCTTAAAATTGCGAACGATGTATTCGCAATATTGCGATTACACACCTCGTAGCAGTTTCTGAGTAGCTCCAGACTTACTCGGCATCTGCGATCATTTCACTGCTTGTCGTTCCTGGTTTGACGTCACAAACACACCCAGCGTTCGCCAAGACACTCCTCCGTTTCTCCTGCCACTCCTGCGTTTTTTCCGGAAACAGTAGCGTTTTTTCCCACACGCCCATAAAACAGCCAGTTTCCGCCCAGTAACACCCATTTCCTGTCAATCACATTACGATCGCCAGAACGATGAAAAAGCCGTGAGTAAAAATCCTAACTGCATAGCAAATTTACTTGGCGCAGTCGCAGTGCGGACATTGCGCATGCGCATTAAGCGGAAAATCGCTGCGATGCGAAGATTTTTACCGAGCGAACAACTCGGAATGAGGGCCCATGTGCACTGCAGGGGGGGGGGGGGGGGCAGATATAACATTTGCAGAGAGAGTTAGATTTGGGTGGGTTATTTTGTTTCTGTGCAGGGTAAATACTGGCTGCTTTATTTTTACACTTCAATTTAGATTGCAGATTGAACTCACCACACCCAAATCTATCTATCTCTCTGCACATGTTATATCTGCCTCCCCTGCAGTGCACATGGTTTTGCCCAACTGCTAACAAAGTTCCTGCTGCGATCAACTCAGAATTACCCCCTATGTACCAATCCAATGTATCAAACATTCTGTGTGTAATAGCAATATTTCTGCTGCGGGGTGCACTGGGCTCCACAAGGATTCACATCGGGGTGTAGAGTTGGATCTAGATCCGAGGCACCAACAGGCTCAAAGCTTTTGACTATTCCCAAGATGCACTGCGCCGCCTCCACTATAACCCCTCCTCTATGCCAGTGAGCTCAGTTTGTAAGTTGGTGCCTTGCAGTATGCAGGCACTTTACAGGAGGCTGCCTTAAGCAGCCTTTTCAGAGCTTCATTTTACAAAGACTGACAGAAGAATATGTAAGAAGACTACAGGGCTGCTGCAGGCAAAGTCTCAGAGACTTTCCTGCGTGTAGCTCCATCACCCCCAGCTGCGCTGTATACTCCCACGCCGGGGTTGCCGGGTCACTGCAGCGGAGGCGCCGGCTTCTTCCTAAAGTGAGTCACACACGCCGCCGTCTCCCGGATCGCGGGGGCCGCAAACAAGGGGGAGGTAAGGGGCTCCTGTGCCGCACTTTACCGTGATCCAGCGCGGCCGTAGGAGGCGGGCCACGCGCGCTGGTGTGGACACTGAGTACTGGGCAGCTGCTCCACTAGCCACCAGGGTCATATTTTGGGCACAGGTCAGGGGGATTTTGTACCAAGTTCCCCTGTTTTGTTTTCTGCCCGCACACCCGGTGGGGATGCCAGCAGGGGGAGCAGGCCGGACCTGAGGCCCCTCCCCCCAGCCCCAGGGCACCATTTCTACAATGTTCCCGCCCTGGAGCTGCTTCCTTCTCCCTCACTCCCAGTCAGCAGCCATTACAGATAGAGCATTGCTGTTCCTGGGATTGCTGGGGCAAATCCTCCTCTGTGGAACCACCTGACTGCCAGTGCTGTGCTTCCTACAGAACACTTGAGTATTCTACCTGTCAGTGGGACAGTGTTAGTTAAGAACGAGTGCATACATTCAGGGTTGTGTGGTACAAACACCCTGTGATATACACAGGGTTAGACTGGCCCACAGGGGTACAGGGAAAACCACTGGTGGGCACTACTGCCTAGGGGCCCACCCCCTCCTCTAGGGATCAGGTTTCAGACTGTACTGTTACTAATCTAGTACATTGTCATGCATGCACTACAGTATTTACTGTATCTATTTATCTAGGGGACCAACACTTGCAAAAGGGTTGGGCAAACCAATTGGTGGCCGGGCACGCCCCCTCTAGACACTGGCTACACCTCTAAACATGGGCCCCTACTACTGTATTCCCCTGGTGGGCCCTACATGCCCCAGTCCGACACTGGATATACCTCCAGTGCTTACTGTGTTTGTTATATCTATAGTTATCACATATAGCCATACGGAGTATTACTTTGTATTGCTAGTCCAGTGCAGTTTATGGTACATAATTTCTGCATGGTACACTTATATATGTGTGTGTACATGTAGCTGCTGCGTGGTTGCCTTATTGCAGGGTATTTCACTCAGCGTGCTATTCCTATATTGCTATACCTGAGGGGGCTAAGTGTTTCAGGTTTTTCTATACTTAATATAGGATTGTATCACAAGATATACTGACGGGGTATTTTTACTTGTGATTTATAGTCACCATATATTCTATATCTATTGAACTCCCGGTCTCTGCCATCTTAGGCTTCTGTTCTGAGAGTTCTCGCTAGGTATAGTGCTGCTACACCTTGTACCGGGTTGCCCATTATTGTGCACATAGTTATGTCTGCTAGGCGTGGCAACGACATTGGGGCCTTTCCCACACTGCGTGGTAGTGAGGCCGCAGACGTAATGGAGGATAATTTAACAACTAAGAGTTCAGGTTCAGGGGGTTCCTTACCCCCCAGTGGGTCGGTAGCGCCTGGGGCATCACAGGAACCACTTTGGGCTACATTCTCCACATTGTTAACTAAATTGACGCCCCCTGTGGGACCACCTGTGCAACTGCAACAGTTTATGGTCCCTGCTGTGAACCCGCCATGGGCGGATCAGCTTTCCACTCAGTTACAGCATTTGAACCAATCTATGGCTAAATCTAAGTGTCACTCTCGCCCGCCTAAGACTAAGTCATCTTCTAAATGGGACATTACCTCCTCCCAATCCACGGCTTTAACCGACACATCCTCTGAGGAGGATGGTGTATATACTGACCCCTCTGACGCTGACGCTGATGTTTCAGATGGGGAATGGAAGTCATCTGTGGATGTCTCAGATTTGATTGAGGCGATATGGCTCATTCTTCAAGTGTCTGATGATTCTGATCCTGAACCTGTCTCCAAGAAACCGGATAGGTTTAAGCGTAAGAAGGTGGTTAAACAAGTTTTACCCTACTCTAAACACCTGGTTGACATACATCAGGAATCCAGGGAAAATCCGGGGACAATATTTACACCGAATAAGAGACTGTTGGCTCGTTATCCTCTCTCTGCGGAAGTGTGTAAAAATTGGAAAACTCCACTGCCTGTAGATTCTCATGTGGCACACATGGTTGTTTCCTCTGCCCTCCCAGTAACTCCGTCACCTCTCTGAAGGAACCGACTGATCGTCGTGTGGAGGGCTGTTTAAAAGTGATTTATACCCTTACGGGGCCTGTACAAAGGCCAACTATTGCAGCGACTTGGGCTGCTGAAGCTGTTGAGGCGTGGGCTCAGGAACTCGAGGCGGAACTGCCTTCCGATGCATCTGAGCATGCTCGACAATGTCTCTCGTATATTGCCACGGCTTCTCTGTACCTTAAGGAGGCAGCCTCTGATGCCGGGGTGCTTGCGGCCAAGGCTGCTACTGCGTCCGTCTTGGCCAGACATATCCTTTGGTGGAGATCCTGGTCGGTGGATTTGGATTCCAAGAAAACCCTGGAGGTGCTTCCTTTCAAAGGAGACATTCCTAGTACGGCTGCTTCTGTACAGAAGGCTAAAAGTACTTTCCCTCGGCCCTTTCATACTCCAGGTAAAGCAAAAGGTCAGGCGTACCCAAAGCAAGCTCGTGCTTCCAGACCTGCCAAGCCCAGACCGAAGCGTGCCTGGGCCGCCCATCAGCCAGCTTCCAAAACTGACAGCTGGTCACATGATGGGGCGGGCCTCCCTCTGGATGATCCCAGGGTGGGGGGCTGACTTCTAGGTTTTGCCCAGGAATGGTTGAAGACCACTTCAGATACCTTGGTGAGGGAAGTCGTTGCTCGAGGTTACACCATACCCTTTAAGAATCGCCCCCCTCATCGATTTTGCCTGACAGATTTGCCTCTGGATCCGGCAAAAGCAAACATGTTGCACTCGGTGGTACATTCCCTCCTGATCACAGGAGTGGTGGTACAGGTGCCTCTGGCTCAGAGAGGCAAGGGGCAAGGGGTACTATTCACCGCTGTTTCTAGTCCCGAAACCGAACGGGTCCTCGAGGCCCATTCTCAATCTGAAGTCCATGAACAATCATGTGCAGGACTCCACGTTTCGTATGGAAACTCTGCGCTATATTGTTCTGGCCATGGAGCCTGGGGACTATATGGTCTCCCTGGACATATAGGATGCCTACCTGCATATCCCTATTGCGGTATCTCATCAACATTACCTGCGGTTTGCGGTTGGCAACCTTCATTACCAATTTCAGGCATTACCCTTTGGTTTGACAACGGCTCCCCGAGTTTTCACCGAAGTAATGGCGGTCATGACTGCTATGCTCCACCGTGAAGGGTTCAGGATACTACCGTATTTGGATGATTTGTTGATCCTGGCAAATTCCCCAGAACTCCTGTGTCATCTCGATCTGACGGTCCAGTGCATGACATCCCACGGGTGGCTGATCAACTGGAAGAAATCCTCCCTGGTTCCTGCTCGGAGCATGTTTCACCTGGGTGCGTTATTGGACACTCACAACCAACGTTTTTCTCTGTCTCAGGAGAAAGTCCTGAAGCTTCAGGACAGGATTCGTTGCTTCCTATCTCATCCGCAAGTGTCGATACATTTGACAATGCAAGTGCTAGGTCTCATAGTGTCGGCTTTCGACATCGTGGAGTATGCTCAGTTCCACTCTCGCCCTCTGCAGAAGTTAATTCTGACCAAGTGGGACGGCCTGCCTCACCGGATAAGATCTCACGTGATCTTATTGCCTCCGGAGGTCCGCCTGTCACTGAGCTGGTGGCTGCAGGACCATCAAATGAGCAGGGGCCGTCCATTCTGGATATCCGACTGGGTCCTCCTGACAACGGATGCCAGTCTGAGAGGTTGGGGCGCGGTGTTGAAACAACACTCTCTTCAGGGTTGGTGGACCAAGGAGGAGTCTCTACTCCAGATAAATATTCTGAAACTGTGGGCAGTGTTCAATGCGTTGACAATGGCCCAGCATCTCATACAGAACAGACCTTTTCAAGTACAATTGGACAACACCACCACGGTGGCGTACATCAATCATCAAGGCGACACTCGAAGCCGCATGGCACTGAAGGAAGTATCAAGGATTCTTCAGTGGTCAGAACTCTATCTGCCGGCCATATCAGCAGTGTTCATTCCGGGTGTCCTGAACTGGGAAGCAGACTATCTCAGTCGTCAGGACGTACACGCAGGAAAGTGGAGCCTCCATCCGGAGGTGTTTCAACTTCTCGTGGACACGTGGGGCCTTCCAGATGTGGATCTGATGGCATCTTGACACAATCACAAGGTCTTTGGAGCAAGGACAAGGGATCCTCAAGCTGTGTTCGTGGACACTCTGGCGATTCCATGGAACTTTCAGCTACCATACGTGTTCCCTCCAGTGTCACTCTTGCCCACAGTAATACGGAAGTTCAAGCAAGAAGGAGGAAACCTGCTTCTGGTCACTCCAGAGTGGCCCAGATGGCACTGGTTCTCCGATCTACTGGGTCTCTCGCGGGATCGTCTTCTTCTACTTCCACAACGATCAGACCTCCTCATTCAGGGCCCTTGTGTTTGCCAGGATTTAGCCCGTCTGACTTTGACGGCATGGCCCTTGAGGCTTCCGTCCTGAGGGCCAAGGGTTTTTCTGAGGCGGTCGTTCAGACTATGTTGAAGGCCCGTAAGCCGGCTTCTGCTCGGATCTACCATAGGGTCTGGAATGCTTACTTTACTTGGTGTGCGTCTCACAATCATGACGTTTTCAAGTTTAGTATAGCCAAACTGTTGGCTTTTCTACAACAGGGCCCGGACTTAGGCCTGCGTCTGGCCTCCCTCAAGGTTCACATCTCTGCCTTGTCGGTTTGGTTTCAGAGAAAAATTGCTACCCTACCTGATGTCCATACATTCACTCAAGGTGTGTTGAGGATTCAGCCTCCTTATGTGCCACCTGTGGCTCCCTGGGATCTGTCGGTGGTCTTGGAGGCCTTACAAGAGTCTCCATTTGAGCCTCTTGTGGCTTCCTCTTAAGGTGTTGTTTTTGCTGGCTATTGCTTCAGCTAGAAGGTTCTTGGGTGCCTTATCCTATAAGCCTCCCTTTTTGATTTTTCACCGTGACCGGGCGGTACTTCGAACACGCCCAGGTTATTTACCCAGGGTGGTGTCTTCCTTCCACCTTAACCAGGAGATTGTGGTTCCGGCCTTTAATTCTCCTGAGTTATCTTCCAAAGAGAGATCTTTGGATGTGGTATGGGCTCTCCGTATCTATGTGAAGAGAACTTCCTCCATTAGGAAATCTGATTCTCTTTTTGTGTTGTTTGGTTTTCAAAAAACGTGGCTGGCCTGCTTCCAAGCAGACTCTGGCCAGATGGATTAGAATGGTGATTGCACATGCTTATGTACAGGCTGGTCGTCCGGTTCCTGCTACCATCAAAGCCCATTCTGCTCGGTCGGTTGGACCTTCTTGGGCTGGCCCACCGTGGTGCGACCCTTGAACAATTGTGCAAGGCGGCTACGTGGTCCTCTGGGAACACGTTCATTAGGTTCTATGCCTTTGATACCGCTGCTTCCCAGGATGCTTCCTTTGGACGCCGGGTTCTTGTGCCCGCTACAGTGCATCCCCTCCCATTAGGAATTGCTTTAGGACATCCCCAATGTGAATCCTTGTGGAGCCTAGTGTACCCCGCAGCAGAAAACGAGATTTATGGTAAGAGCTTACCGTTGTTAAATCTCTTTCTTCGAGGTACACTGGGCTCCACAAGGTGCCCACCCTGACGCACTTTGCTTCTTTGGGTTGGTATTGGCATAGCCGCTGACACCCTCTCCTGTGGTGAGTGTGTGGTGTAATTGGCTAAGAGCGGTTGTCGTCTCTGGTACCTGCTACTGCATTAGGCTGGTTAACAAAACTGAGCTTACTGGCATGGAGGCGGGGTTATAGAGGAGGCAGCGCTGTGCATCTTGGGAACAGTCAAAAGCTTTGAGCCTGTTGGTGCCTCGGGTCAAGATCCTACTCTACACCCCGATGTGAATCCTTGTGGAGCCCAGTGTACCTCACAGGAAGAGATTTAACAACGGTAAGTTCTTACCATAAATCTCTTTATTTCAACTCAGAGCACAGAGTAGGATGAAAATTGGAGACCGTGCTTAGGTGGTCATTCCGAGTTGTTCGCTCGTTGCCGATATTTGCTGTATTGCGATTAGTCGCTTACAGCCATGCGCAAGGTTCGCAGAGCGCATGCGCTTAGTTATTTTACTCAAAAGTTAGGTATTTTACTCACGGCATAACGAGGATTCATCGTTCTGGTGATCGTTCTCTGATTAACAGGAAGTGGGTGTTTCTGGGCGGAAACTGGCCGTTTTCTGGGCGTGTGCGAAAAAACGCTTGTGTTTCTGGGAAAAACGCGGGAGTGTCTGTAGAAACGGGGGAGTGTCTGGGCGAACGCTGGGTGTGTTTGTGACGTCAAACCAGGAACGAAACTGACTGAACTGATCGCAGTGTAGGAGTAAGTCTCAAGCTACTCAGAAACTGCTAAGAAATTTCTATTCGCAATTCTGCGAATCTTTCGTTCGCAATTCTGCTAAGCTAAGATACACTCCCAGAGGGCGGCGGCTTAGCGTGTGCAATGCTGCTAAAAGCAGCTAGCGAGCGAACAACTCGGAATGAGGGCCCTAGTCTTTCCCCTCAACCTCTACTGTACTCCATGTGCAGCGTTTTGCAGTTAATGGTTGATGAGAGGGTTAAAGGGTAAGCACAGAGTGAGATAGATTAGAGCTGTTTCTGCTGTCTGCTACCAGTGCAGTTATCGTTCCCTGTTATCCAAAGACATTGCAGTGTCACGTTACCGCTCCGTACTGATGAGAGAACGGAGAGATGAGTAAGGGATACCTGTGCCACCATTCCGGAGCTGGTGTCCGGCACTGCAATGCACTAACATCAGAAAACTACATAAACTGAAGCTCTCAGCAGCCCTTGCTGGTGAGTGCCATCCTGGCCAATGGGTAGATACGCCCCTGCCAATTATATATTGGTAGGTTATTTGGCTCCCAACAAAACCTAACCCTAGTGTGTTCAGGTACATGGGGAGACTAGAAGTACCAAGTGGTTCTTATCTAACATCAAATTCTGTGTTTCTGTGTTACTTTTTACATTACTGCAGCAACTTGCTGCAGGAAATAAAGTATCAAGCAGTGTTGCAGACAGCCACGACAGGGATCACTGATGGGAGGCAATCACGAGACCGCCTGTCTTGATTCCAGCGGTCACAATACTCCACCAGAATCCTGACAGGTGGTGAAATGTTACTGCCGGAATCAGTGGCGTAACTAGACATTTTAGCGCTGTGTGCAAGAAACGGCATTGGCGCCCCCCCTCTTATTTAAAATAGGGCCATTACACGCCAAAAATATAGGGGGAAGGGGGTGTGACAACAGAATAATACCAATTCATATTACGGTGCACAGTAGTCTCCATTATTAAAATTACGCAGCACAGTAGCGCCACTACACCAGGTAGAGCCCCTTTTACACATTATGTCAGGTACAGTCCCCTTTTATACATTACGGCAGGCAGAATCCCCCTTTTCACACATTATGGCAGGCAGAGTCCCCCTTTTTACACATTACAGCAGGTAGAGTCCCCTTTTTACACATTACAGCAGGTAGAGTCCCCTTTTTACACATTACGGCAGACCACATTTGTCACCAGTGAGAGGAAGCAGAGTAGCAGAGGGCGCCCTGCACACCCCGGGTACAAAATGACACACACGCTACCAGCCACTGACCTGACAAAGTTTTATTACAGTTACTAATCTGCAAACATGGACACACACAACTGAGCAGCAGAGGTACAATGCTTATGTTAACAGATACCCCGGCACATCTCATCTGCCCTTTACCTGCCCACCCTGTACCACCTGCAGACGACCTCTCTGCCCCCGAACAGCATCCACCTATACAGTACATGTGGAAGTGATAGAGAAAACACGCCAGCAGCTCTCCCACCACCCTGTACCCCCTGCAGGCGACCTCTCCACTCCCCGTACAGCGTACACCCGGAGCCATATTAAGACCCCATGGGGCCCTAGACAAGATGCCGGTTTGGGGCCCGTCCTAGTTGGATCCAACTTTTGTCATTACCCAGCTCACAAAAACCCTTGACATTGTCCAGCTCATGCCACCCTTGTCATTACCTAGCTCACAACAACCCTTACCATTACCCAGCTCACACCAACCCGTCACCATTACCTAGCTCAGAACAACCGTTCACCAATACCCTGCTCACATCCACCTCCCCACTATTACCCAGCTGACATTCACTCCCTCACCATTACCCTGCTCACATCCAATCCTCTCACCATTACCCCGCTTACATCCACTCCCTCACCATTAGCCAACTCACATCAACCCCTCACCATTACCCAGCTCAGACTCACACCAGTCCTCATTACATAGCTCACATCAACCCCCTCCCCTCCACACATAGCACTACAAGTTTACTCCCTTGTGCAGCTGTACTGCTCAGTCACCTGAGACAGTCCTCCTTCAGTACAGCACCGGCTCCCACTCTGCCCAGTAAAAAGGCTGCTGTGCTGATTCCCTCAGTCCGCTGTCTCACAGGACCTGCCAGCTGAAGCCTGCCGATCTACCTCCTCACCAGCCGCTTCGAGACCTCAGATCACTCAGGCCTGCTCTCTCCCTCATGTTAGGTAAAGCTACTCCACAGTTCTGACATGAGGCGCCAGCTCCTGCACCGTGCCACACCTCCATTCAGTTCGATTCCCCCGGGGCCCTGGTATGGTCACTGCGTACACCTATACAGTACTGGTGGGAGAGCTGCTGGTGTGTTTTCTCTGTCACTTCCACATGTATAGGTGAATGCTGTACGGAGAGCGGAGAGGTCGCTTGCAGGAGGTACAGGGCGGGCAGGTAAATGGCATTGCGTCCCCGCACAGACCCTTTCCTATGGAGGACGGGAGGAAAGTGAGGGACTCATGCGGCCAGTGCAGGGGAGCGCAGGGTCTCTGGCAGATGTGCTGCTGGGTGGGGTGTCTCCTCTCCCTCGGCTCCCCAGCGGTGGCCAGCCAATGAAGAAGGAGAGGGACAGCTACAGCGGTGCCGCCACCAGTTACTGTGCGCTGCTGCAGCTCTCCTCCCCCTCCCTCCTCCTCCTTCCCTGCTGCCCCCTGAACTCCTCCTCTCCTCGCTCCGGAGGTAGCACACAGGTGGCTTGTAATGAGTCAGTTTGACTCATTACAGTGCCACTGACAGTTGCGCCCTCAGGGCGGCTGCTGGCACACACGTAATTACGGCCCTGGCCGGAATACCGGCACCACAGGCTTTTCTCCATTTATAGGTGTCCATGACACCCATAGAGGGAGTATGCAACCTGTGGCGAGTGCAGTGAGACACTGTACCCCCAGCGTGGTGAGCGAAGCGAGCCTGCAAGGGGCTTTCTAGCACTTGCCCTGCTGCACGCATACTGGTGGCCAGGATTCCGCTGTAGAGATCATGATAGCCGGCCACAGGTAAAACATATGTAATCCATCACTGACAGCTAGTATCACAGGTGTGTAAAATATATTTTATCTCTTTGCAGCTTTGCAAAGAAAATTAGACTGTAAAGTTATAAATTTGCTATTACATGAGTAATTTACATGGTACACTTTTATTTATTTTTTAAATAGTTTCACATACATTTTTAAATAGTAGCAGTAAGATACACACTACTGTAACACTATCTACATGTATATAACAATAATGCCTATGAGAGTATACTAGATATTTCATATTCCACTAAGAACACTGATCATGAGATCAGGTAGATCGAAGGATTTCTTGTCGAGACTTCATACCTTGTAGCCAGGGATGTATCTACCTATTGGCCAGGATGGCACTCGACAGGGGCGCCAGCCGAGGAGGGGTGCCATCCAGCTGTGCCACCCGCAGCCAGTAGGCAGATTAGAGGCAGCAGATACCCTCCCACCCTGTGTAGTTCCTCACCAGCAGAGATGCCCAGTAACAATCACAGCATGCAGCAGCGGCAGCCACTGTAATTGGCGCCGGGGTCCGGCACCGCTCCGGACTACAATCAAGAAACTCTACATAAACTTCCCCTTACCAGCAGCCCTTGCTGCAGTCAGCTCCTGACTGCAAGGGCTGCTGGGAGCTGTAGTTTATGTAGAGTTTCATGATTGTAGTGTGGTGAGTTGCCGGACCCCAGCACAAATTACAGTGGCTGCCACTGCTGCATGCTGTGATCATAACTGGGCATCCCTGCTGGTGAGGAACTACATGGGGGTGGGGGGAAAGCTGCTGCCTCTAAAAGTTAAATCAATGTGGGGGCATGTGTGTATCTGGCACTGTGGGGACATGTGTGTATCTGACACTGTGGGGGCATATGTGTATCTGGCACTGTGAGGGCATTGTGTTTATCTGACACTGTGGGGGCAGTTTGTTTATCTGACATTGTGTGGGCAATGTGTGTATCTGACACTGTGGGGGCAATGTGTGTTTCTGGCACTGTTGGGACAGCATGTGTATCTGTCACTGTGGGTGCAGTATGTGTATCTGTCACTGTGGGGACATTATGTGTATCTGGCACTGTGGGGGCTCATGTGTATCTGACACTGTGGGGGGGGCATATGTGTGTCTGGCATTGTGGGGACAGTATGTGTATCTGGCACTGTGGGGAAGTATGTGTGTCTGGCACTGTGAGGGCATATGTGTGTCTGGCACTATACTGAGGACACTAAGTGGATCTGTCACTATACTGGGGACATTATGTCTATGTGACACTATACAGGGACATTAAGTGTATCTAACACTATACTGGGGACATTACATGCATCTGGCACTATACTGGGGGCATTATGTATATCTGTCAATATACTGGGGCATTATGTGTATCTGGCAATATACTGGGTTTATTATGTATGCCTGGCACTATACTGGATACATTATGTGCATCTGGCACTATACTGGAATGTTATGTGTATCTGACTCTATACTGGGAATATTATGTTTACGGAGCACTAAGGCTGCTAATTGTGTGTGTGTAGGGGTGTGTGATAATATACTTATAGTTTGATATCATAATACAAAATTGTTAGGCCACATCCACTTTCCCATGAGTGCGCATGCCTTCCTATATATATGGGCACTACTGTGTGGCATAATGTGTATAAGGGGTACTACTGTGTAGCATAATGTGAATAACAGACATTACTGTACTGTGTAATGTGAGTAAGGAGCACTACTGTGTAGTGTCATTTGAATTGGGGTACTATTGAGTGGCCATGCCACTTTTTGGCACACGCGCCTTCCCTATTTCAAATATGGGGGGGCGCCAGTCCTTTACTTTGCTATGGGCGCTTGGACCCCTAGATACACCCCTGCTTGTATCTACCAGTTTATGTACATATAAGTACGTATTTATAATAGCCTATGCCATAATGTAAACAGGAAGCAGAAATACTAACAGTTCTGTGTACTAAGGCAGAGGAAAGGCATGCACCAAGGTTAATGATATTAATCATTATCATGTGGGATGTGTGGTTTTGTTGCCTCCTACCTGTCCAAAGTACCCTATGGTGGGGTCAGCTCTGCTGTGTCACAGTACATAAAATAATTTACACATTAGACAGGTGGATGGGTTCTCTGGTTGATCTATGTCTGTCCACTCTGCACCTCGAGAGGCAGTTACGTGACCGATGCCGGAATCCCACCCCCTTACAGTCCCGACAGTCGGCAAGCCAACTAACAGGGACTATTCCTACTCATGGGAATAGAGTGGGAATATAACCTGTGAAGAGCGCAGCTCGCCACCGAGCCCGCAAGGGGCTTCATTCCGCTCCAAACCTTCCCTCCCCCCCTACCCCCCCGGCCATCTGCAAGCTGGGATGCCGGCGTCGGTATTCCGGTCATGCATACCGAACCTTGCACAACTTCAGCTGGAACATTTCTGCAAAATTGTACACAATATTTAGTCATTCATCAAATAATATTTGCAGGATATTCCCTGAAAACAGCCATTTTTGGGGGATATCCGCAAATATTAGGTATCCCCCGAATTTACCATAAAGGGACTGCAGCAGATATCTCCATGTCTACCACGACAGTTCCTCCATTTTTGTCAGCATCTGCAGCATCTATAGATTTATATGGTGGCTTCAAAGCTGTTAGATTTACCTCATTTGGCCCCAGCAGCTAATGCCATCTGAAGATTTCGTTAGCCGCTGTAGACTATGAGCTACATTTTACACAAACTACCTCTGGAATGCTACCCGCACATGGACTGCAAATGCGCAAGATCCCGATAATGGAGTGAAGTGATTCTTCATTCCAAACATATCATAGGGAGCTACTCCTTTCATAGCGCCCGTCCCTGTGGTTATACAGTTATACATTTGGCCAGTATTTAATTTCTAATTGCTGCGATTATTGATAAATATGTCCAATAGACCATGTAGGTGATAATCAATTCTTTATGCGGGTTCTCACACCCATGAGCGGCCGCCGACAGTTATTCAAATGTTGCTGCTAACAGGTGTGAGAACTTCATTTCAGCTCGCTACCCCGAGCATGGCTAGCTGAAAAGCTCGAAAAGTGACCCGTTTTTCGGGACTGTTCGCATTGCGCCCATTCGTTTAACTGGGTTTTGCCTATTTATGTGGCTAAACCCGACTGATGTGGGGGACAATTGAATATCACTCTATGATCTCCCTCCACTCCCAGACAGGAGATCGGAATCGAATAAAAAAATTGAATTCCCACTTTTGAATACTATGGGGGTAATTCCAAGTTGATCGCAGCAGGAATTTTTTTAGCAATTGGGCAAAACCATGTGCACTGCAGGGGAGGCAGATATAACATGTGCAGAGAGAGTTAGATTTGGGTGTGGTGTGTTCAATCTGCAATCTAATTTGCAGTGTAAAAATAAAGCAGCCAGTATTTACCCTGCACAGAAACAATATAACCCACCCAAATCTAACTCTCTCTGCAAATGTTATATCTGCCACACCTGCAGTGCACATGGGCCCTCATTCCGAGTCGTTCGCTCGGTATTTTTCATCGCAGTGAAATTCCGCTTAGTGCGCATGCGCAATATTCGCACTGCGACTGCGCCAAGTATCTTTGCTATGAAGATAGTATTTTTACTCACGGCTTTTTCATCGCTCCGGTGATCGTAATGTGATTGACAGGAAATGGGTGTTACTGGGCGGAAACAGGCCGTTTTATGGGAGTGTGGCTGAAAACGCTACCGTTTCCGGAAAAAACGCAGGAGTGGCCGGAGAAACGGGGGAGTGGTTGGGCGAACGCTGGGTGTGTTTGTGACGTCAAACCAGGAACGACAAGCACTGAACTGATCGCACAGGCAGAGTAAGTCTGGAGCTACTCTAAAACTGCTAAGTAGTTTGTGAGCGCAATATTGCGAATACATCGGTCGCAATTTTAAGATGCTAAGATACACTCCCAGTAGGCGTAGGCTTAGCGTGTGTAACTCTGCTAAATTCGCCTTGCGACCGATCAACTCGGAATGATGGCCATGGTTTTGCCCAACTGCTAACAAAATTCCTGCTGCGATCAACTTGGAATTACCCCCTATGAGTATATTGTTTTAGTAATCTAGCATTTATTCTTTTTAAAATAATAAAATAGATTGTTAAATTGTTTATAAAATAATGTTTAAAAATAGATAAATGTTAAATTTACCTTCTTTATGCATGTTTTTATTAACACAAAGTACCATTTCTTTCATATTCCCAGCCCCTTCCAGGGGATTGTAAAATGTAATTACTGTACATACTGATCTTTTCTGTCATTCAGAGGTACAATAGAAATAAGACCTTTTAACCCACTTGCACAACACTTCTGAAGGGACACCACTTTTTTTTCTTTGTCACAATAGCTCAGGGGCTTGGCTTTGTACATTTAATTGAACCATTTACATACAAGCATCTTAGTACTAACAAGGGTGGACTCTCCATAAAGTCACTTACAGTAACTGTTATCACTGACGTCTGGACTGGACATGACATCATACAAATTTGTCAAATGTGCTATTGGGCAGAATTTAAATAATAACAAAAAAAGCATTTTCCATAGTCACCAGTGTTCATCAAACACTCCAGCTTCCAGTTATCCACGTCTTCAGGGGTTCCTTTCTGTATTATCTTCAAGGTATCAGGAAGGCAGGAAATTCCCAATGCCCTCCTTACATGGCTGTTCTCGCTTTACCTGTTGTGTACAAATGTACCAATCTAGTTATACTGTAGTTGTGTCCTTCCTTGATCCTGGCTGTTCATCTCCTCTCCATGCCACAGCACACATGATTCCTATAGACATTCAGTGGCTGTTAATGCCTCTCTCCCATATCCCTTTTCCACTAGCTCTAAAAACACGGAGGTGCGCATTTACCCGTGTTTTTTCCTAGTGGAAAAGGGTCCCCCTGCAAATTCCCGGGAATCCTACCCAGATAGCTTGCCGGGTTTGAACACGTGTTCAACCCGTTAAAGCTGTGTAGTGTAGACGGAAGCCGTGTCGAGGCGACACGGCTCCCGTTCACAGTGAATGGAAGGGTGGCGCTGGGAGATCATGTGATCTCCCAGCGCCGCCCCAGCTGCGTCAGCAGCAGCGTCACCAACCCGGCAATATGCCGGGTTGGTGGAGCTAGTGTAGAAGGGGCTGTAACACGGGTTGCAGCCGTGTCAGGCTCCCGGCTGCGACCCGTGCTACAAGTGGAAAAGGGGTATCATTGTACTCAATTGCAGTTAAAGTTAGTGCTTATTCATTTGTGTAGATTATTCAGACATTAATAATTAATTAACAGCAGATAGGCATTAAATCAATTTATTACAGTTCATCATGTTTTTTGCGAATGTCTGTCCTATTCTGAGTCAGGCAGCACTTAGATAGATCTGTGTTTTGGTGACATTGGGATTTTACAGGGTGTCAACTGGGCAGTGACACGTGATTGTATGGAACTACGCTGACTTGTGGGGGCATCATGAGAGGGGTTTGTGGGCATGTATCAAAAGCAGTCATGCATAAGGGGAAGCGATGGATCTTTTGCACCGCTGCTAGTTCTGCCTCTGACCCTGCACCCCTTTCCCAGCACGATCATAGCAGATCTCATTTTGGTGTTTCTACCACCTATATTTTAAATAGGAACAGTGTGCACGTCTGGTGCACAGCTCAAAAAGGGGTGTGTTCTTGCTGGGAAGGGGCATGACCACACAATAGTACCCCCAATTCAAATTAAGCCACACAGTAGTGCAACTTTATTCCCATTATATCATGCGATAGTGTCACTTATTCATGTTACATCACACAGTAGTACCACGTTACTTTCCCACCCACACAGAGCACTCACATGGCCACTAACATTGTGATCTCTGCCTCTGCTCGAACACAGATGTGTCCTCATACATCTTGCCACAATACGCCATGCAGCAGGAGATGCCTGGCATGAGTCAGCTGGCAGCTCTTCTAACATCGGGCGCCTTTTTATGACAAAAATGCATCTTATTTGCATTACTATGTGACCAGGACGCACAAGCAGCTTCTGCTGATTAAAATGATATGCGACATGCACATATTCTGTGTGCAACTGTGGCTGTATCTGCATATGACACGCTACGTTATAGTGATTTCCAGGCATACACTGTAACGTAACATTTTGTATGCAGATACAGCCACAGTTGCACACAGAATATAGGCATGCCACATATCATTTTAATCAGCAGAAGATGCTTGTGCTGCTAGGCTTATCAAATGCCCTAAGCATTTGCCTAGTTTGCCTATGTCTAGGGCCGGCTCTGCTTGCGGATGCATGGGTCCTTTTCATAAGCTGAGTGTTGCATTGGTATAAAGTAGCAAACCTGGCTTCCGCAGCTGACGACAACTATAGTCACTTTGTGTGTGACTCAGAATCAGCCACACAGACACTCATCTACAGTATATGCACAAATATATATAAAGTGCTGGTAGAATAAAGGCGCTAGATACAGTATGTGAAACAAATATGAATCTTTAATAAAATAGCCTATATTTTCACCATACACAGCACAATTTTTTCATGAACAGTTCAAAGAAGAAAAAAAATCAGTATTCTACAATACTTAAAAGAATCCTTGGACATATCTCCAGATTTTTGTACATTTCCCCTGTGGAATGGTGGGTGGGTGGCTGCCTGTCTTTTCATTGAGTTGGTTATTGCCAAATCATTTAAGAGATCTAGGAATAGTGAAGAGAAGACATGGACCTCATAGAGTAATATATATTAACATGTTTCTAAGATATGCACAAAGCGGTATGATTAAGACTCAGAAGTAAGTTACATAATGCTTATCTGTAATGATAACTGAGAAGGATTTCTTCATAGGTGTTATTTAGTCACAGGTTCCTGTTTCCAGAGTCAGCCCTGGGATTTGTGATGGAATCCAAATAAAATATACAAACAATAGTGTTAATAAAAAAAAAAAAAAATTGCCATTAAAATTCCTTAGAGGTTACGTCATCCTCACAGTGATGACATCTTATTAGTGGCAACCTATGAGGTTACTGCTCTTTATTTCCTAGGAAATTCCCAGCACAAAACCTGCACCCGTTTCCTGGGTGGAAGCTGCTCATGTAACGCCCACATGCACAGTGTCTGCACCAGAATATAAGGATGCATATATCTGGACATTCACATGAACATCCTCTCATCCAACACAGAGTAAGACATCTCTGAAGAAAACAGTTCACATCATTTATAAGAGATCAGAAGTGAAGATGATTTCTACAGCTGTTAAAGTAAGTAGAGTTTTCAAAGCTGTATATGTAAATATGGTAAAAACAGATAGTGTATAAGAACTGCGCTTTGGTAAAACGTTTGCTAGATTAGCATGCTACATAATATGAGATTGGTAAGGAAATATGTTTAAAGGTACTGTATAACCAGTATTATTCTGCAAATATGGAAATTGCTATTTTTTACTTTTGTTTAATTGTTTTTATTTCTATTATATTTACTGTTTTATGTATAATTTAACAATTTAAACGTTGTATATATAAAAATATTTACATGTATAACAAACTTCCCAACATGATCTATTTCCATACAGTAATTCAGTATTCTGCTGCCAACTGACTGCATCGTATCACTGTACAAAATCATTTTTACTTTTATTATCTAACCCTAAAACAGTGCAATGGAAAAATAAGTTCATATGGACACAGATATAAGACTAAGGGGTCTAGTTACTAAGCCTTGGCTGGAGATAAAGTACCAGCCAATCAGCTCCTAACTGCCATGTCAAAGGCTGTGTTTGAAATTGACAGTTATGAGCTGATTGGCTGGTACTTTATCTCCATCCAAGGATTAGTAAATAGACCCCTAAATTTGCCCATGAAGCTGTGTAAGTGTGCTTGCATTTGGAAATGTTTTAGATTTGTAAGAGGGACATAGTACAAAAAATCCCTTATATTAAAATTTTATGTAAACTGACAAAAAAACAGCAAAAGCTATTAGATATTTACATATGAATATATTTTATAAATATGTATAATGTTGACAAGAGATGGGCAACAATGTACAGGTACAAAACTTGAAAGGTCTATATAAATAACATGGAGTAAGAAGGCAATTTAAAAGAGCTAAAACAATGTATAATCTATAGTATTATTTTTATTCTGTTAACTGTAACAGTTCTTCTAAACACACCTACCTGTACAATTAGTACTATTCAAATTAACTTGATGGGATCAATATTCTCTTACTAAAACAATGTACTTTAAAGTGTGAAAGTTTATGTCCTACACATATTGTAAAGGGTAGCAGCCTCTAGTGGATTAACAAACTGTACAAGGGGGATAATTCAGAGTTGATCGCAGCAGCAAATTTGTTAGCAGTTGGGCAAAACCATGGGGGTCATTCCTAGCTGCATTCGTTCGCTGTGCAGCGATGAGGCAAAAAAAGGCACTTCTGCGCATGCTGCGCAATGCGCACCTGCGTCGTATTATTACAACAGCCGATGTAGTTTGACATTGGGTCTAGCTAAGCTTTTCAGTCGCACTGCTGGCCGCAGAGTGATTGACAGGAAGAGGGCGTTTATGGGTGTCAACTGACCGTTTTCAGTGAGTGTTCGGAAAAACGCAGGCATGGCTGGGCGAACGCAGGACGTGTTTGTGACGTCAAAACAGGAACTGAACAGTTTGAAGTGTTCGCAAGCGCTGAGTAGGTTTAGAGCTACTCAGAAACTGTAAAAAAAAAATTTGTAGCCGCTCTGCGATTCTTTCGTTCGCACTTCTGCTAAACTAAAATACACTCCCAGTGGGAGGTGGCATAGCGTTTGCACAGCTGCTAAAAACTGCTAGCGAGCGAACAACTTGGAATGACCACCTATGTGCACTGCAGGTGTGGCAGATATAACGTGCAGAGAGAGTTAGATTTGGGTGGGTTATTTTGTTTCTGTGCAGGGTAAATACTGGCTGATTTATGTTTACACTGCAATTTAGATTTCAGTTTGAACACACCCCACCCAAATCTAACTCTCTCTGCACATGTTATATCTGCCCCCCCCCCCCCCCCCCCCTCCACCTGCAGTACACATGGGGGGTAATTCAGAGTTGATCGCAGCAGCAAATTTGTTAGCAGTTGGGCAAAACCATGGCCCTCTTTCCGGGTTGATCACTCACTGACGATTTTCGCAGCGCAGCGATCAAGTGAAAAAATGGCAATTCTGCGCATGGTACGCAGCACGCATGCGCTAAGTACTTTCATGCAAAACTTTGTAGTTTTACCCAAGCTCGAGCGACATTTTTCATTCTGATTTGGGTGGGATATTTTGTTTCTGTGCAGGGTAAATACTGGCTGAATTATTTTTACACTACAATTTGGATTTCAGTTTGAACACACTCCGCCCAAATCTAACTCTGTCTGCACATGTTATATTTGCGCACCCTGCAGTGCACGTGGCCCTCATTCCGAGTTGATCGGTCGCAAGGCGAATTTAGCAGAGTTACACACGCTAAGCCGCCGCCTACTGGGAGTGAATCTTAGCTTCTTAAAATTGCGACCGATGTATTCGCAATAATGCGATTACTAACTACTTAGCAGTTTCAGAGTAGCTCCAGACTTACTCTGCCTGTGCGATCATTTCAGTGCTTGTCGTTCCTGGTTGACGTCACAAACACACCCAGCGTTCGCCCAGGCACTCCCACCGTTTCTCCGGCCACTCCTGCGTTTTTTCCGGAAACGGTAGCGTTTTCAGCCACACGCCCCTGAAACGCCGTGTTTCCGCCCAGTAACACCCATTTCCTGTCAATCACATTACGATCGCCGGAGCGAAGAAAAAGCCGTGAGTAAAAATACTTTCTTCATAGTAAAGTTACTTGGCGCAGTCGCAGTGCGAACATTGCGCATGCGTACTAAGCGGATTTTCACTGCGATGCGATGAAAAATACCGAGCGAACAACTCGGAATGAGGGCCATGGTTTTGCTCAACTGCTAACAAATTTGCTGCTGTGATCAACTCTGTATTACCCCCATGGTTTTGCCCAGCTGCTAACAAATTTGCTGCTTCGATCAACTCTGAATTACACCCATTGGCCCTCATTCCGAGTTGTTCACTCGCTGGCTGCTTTTAGCAGCATTGCACATGCTAGGCCGCCGCCCTCTGGGAGTATATCTTAGCTTAGCAGAATTGCGAACGAAAGATTAGCAGAACTGCTACTAAATAATTCTTTGCAGTTTCTGAGTAGCTCCGGACCTACTCACAGATTGTGATCAGCTCAGTCCGTTTAGTTCCTGGTTTGACGTCACAAACACGCCCTGCGTTTCTCCAGACACTCCCGCGTTTTTCCCTGACATGCCTGCGTTTTTTTGCAAACGTCGGGACAACGCTGAATCCACAGCAAATCTGCTAAGTTTTTAGTTAAATAAGCGCATGCGCCCTGCGTGCCTTGCGCATGCGCAGTTTGCAACAAATTGCAGCATAGCGAAAATTGGCAACGAGCGAACAACTCGGAATGACCCCCATTGTAATAAGCTCCATAGGACATTGTTACAGTGACCAGGACTAGGATAAGACTGTGCATTGATTAAAGTAGAGCTGTCTATGGATTTCACAGCACATATAATACATTAAAGTATGATATATTCACATATTACTTAAAATATAGAAACGTTTGGTAGACAATTAGATAATTTATATAACCATCACATAGCGGGGTATTCAATTCAAGTTGGAACTGCCGTCTTGTCGGAAAGACGGCGGTTTCCGACTTTTTTAGGTCGGATAGTGTTCCAACCTCTTCAATTGGGCTGCAATTTTTCTGACAGGTCAGCAATTCTTGTAAAAAAACACGTGGATCGTCGGATTAACCATGTTTTCATGGATTTGCGGCCAAATCCGACAGGTTTTAGCCCCGTTTCCGACAATGTCAATCCGACTTTAAAAAAGAGTTGGATTGACATTGTCAAGAACGGCCAAATAATTGAATACTGTAATGTCGGGTCCTTTCCGTCGGAAAGGATTCAACATCAATTGATAACCCCTGATCGGTGTTAAAATGTATGCTACAATAAATAATTAAATTACATACAATATTTCTATCATTCTTAGAGCACAAAGAGCCTTCACCAACTATCAAGGCACATTCACAAGTCAACTGCAAAAGGTAATTATCTAAAAATATAATGTTTAATGTTTCTACTATAATAATTCTGGGTTTGAAGGGAAATTGGCAAGTGTCCTACTGCAATCAATTTATCAGTACAATGTGAGCAGGGCTGTTTCTAGACAATTTGGCTCCCAGTGCGAGAATTAAAAATGGCCCCCCCACCCCCCATTGACATAAAAAAATGCGACCCCCCAATTAGATATAATAAAATACAAATTTGCGCATGTGCTCCCAATGAGGGGGTGTGTCCTCACTAAAATGGGCATGGCCTCAATAAAATGAGGGGACATGTCCTCACTAAAATGGGCACGGCCTCACTAAAATGGGTGTGGCCTCGCAGGAAAAGACTACCTTACACCCTAGTTTTTGACCCTGCACCAACAGGCCTCGGTCATCACAGGGAAAAAAATAAATTCCGCCATATTAAGGCCTCCTAGGTATCACCGGCAAGCAATACATACATATATATAAACACAGTATTCACCCCCCTTTTTACCTATTTTGTTACATTACAACCTGTCATTATTTTTTTTAGTCTGAATTTTATGTGATGGATCTGCACAAAATAGTCTAAGATTGTGAAGTGAAATGAAAAAAATTTAAATAAAAAATATTTTTTATAAATAAAAATTTGAAAATTGGCATGTGCATATGTATTCACCCCCTTTGCTATGAAGCCCCTCAAAAGTTCTGGTGCAACCAATTACCTTCAGAAGTCACATAATTGGTGAAATGAAGTCCATCTGTGTGCAATCTAAGTGTCTCATGATCAGGGCTGTTTCTAGCCAATTTGGCTCCCAGTGCGAGATTTAAAAATGCGCCCTCCCCAGACATAAAAAAATGTGCCCCCCCCACACACACACCTAGATTAAAAAAAAACTTGCGCACGCACCCGGAAAGGGGACGTGGCCTCATCTAAATGGGTGTGGCCTCATTTAAATGGGCATGGCCTCGTCTGAAAAGACTATCCATCCCAAAGGATTATGGGCAGGGCTGTTTCTAGCCAATTTGGCTCCCAGTGCGAGATTTAAAAATGCGCCCTTATTAAGCCCCACACAGTAATGCCCCCTGCACCATATTATGCCACACACCGCAATGCCCTTGATACATTAAATCCCCACACTACGGCAGGCAAGAGTCCCCATTTCACACATTACGGCAGGTGTCCCCATTTTACACATTGAGAGAGAATACTTACAGAGGCGATTACCGCTCTTCGGCCTGCCTCACCAGTCGCTCCTCGCGCCGGCCTTTCCCTCTTCCTAACTTGGATCCCCCTCTGTACTCCGCTCGGGGGGGGGGATCATTCCGTGAAAATCCGCCCCCCGAGCGGGTTACTCAGGTAGAAATAGGAGGGGGAAGCAGGGAGCCACAGTTAGTGCCGTGGCGGGCGCCCAGTGCAGTTGCACTGCTCGCCTGCCCCAAGAAACGGCCCTGCTCATGATCTCTCAGTATAAGCACACCTTTTCTGAAAGGCCCCAGAGGCTGCAACACCACTAAGCAAGAGGCATCACACCATGAAGACCAAGGAGCTCTCAAAACAAGTCGGGGACAACGTTTTTGAGAAGTACAAGTCAGGGTTAGGTTATAAAAAAATATCCAAATCTTTGATGATCCCCCAGAGCACCATCAAATCCATCAACTTCAAATGGAAAGAACATGGTACCACATCAAACCTGCCAAGAGAGGGCCGGCCACCAAAACTCACAGACCGGGCAAGGAGGGCATTAATCAGAGAGGCAGCACAGAGACCAAAGGTAACCCTAAAGGAGCTGCAGAGTTCCATAGCAGAGACTGATGTATCTGCGCATGTGACCACAATAAGCTGTACACTCCATAGAGCTGGGCTTTATGGAAGAGTGGCCAGAAAAAAAGCCATTGCTTAGTGTTAAAAATAAGAAGGCACATTTTGAGTTTGCCAAAAGGCATGTGGATGACACCCCAAATGTATGGAGGAAGGTGCTCTGGTCAGATGAAACTAAAACTGAACTTTTCGGCCACCAAGGAAAATGCTATGTCTGGCGCAAACCCAACACATCCCATCACCCCAAGAACACTATCCCCACAGTGAAACATCGTGGTGGCAGCTTCATGCTGTGGGGATGTTTTTCAGCAGCAGGGACTGGGAAATTGTTTTCAGTCAAGGGAAAGATGGATGGTGTTAAATACAGGGATATTTTTGAGCAGAACCTGTTTCAGTCTGCCTGTGATTTGAGACTGGGACGAAGGTTCACCTTCCAGCAGGACAATGACCTGAAGCATACTGCTATACTGCTAAACCAACACTCGAGTGTAGAAGGGCTGTTTGAAGGACTGCCGCGCCCCTGAGAGCCGCAGTGGTGATATCTACAGGGAGTCACTCAACTCCCCAAAACATGGAAATACACAAAAAAATTGAGAGATCACGTCTGCGCTCGTCGAGATGTAAAACTGATAAAGATGAAGTTAAAAGTGCACAATATATAAAATATAGTTTTTAGAGTAGGTTGAATAATTGTGTCACGTGATGTCGTTGAGACGTGAGGACCTTTCTTTCTATGATTTGAATAAATCAATGTCCTTGGTCGCGTCCACTCCGAGGTATATTTCTCCTTAGAGGTGTCCCAAATCGTCGTTCTCCGGGTTTTCTCCTGTATTTGCGTCCAGGGTATCGGGATAGTTCTTATCCTCAATAGTTGGAGACAAAGAGACAGGAAAAAAAGGCCGCTGATAGTGTAGTAGACGTATTAAAAAGGTGGAGGTGTCTTATTATGAAAATCTTTAACAAGATAGTGACTGCTGATTGCATACCAGTACTCACGTGATAGACGTGATGTACCCCTCGCATAAAGGTATCTTTAGTGTTCTTATGGTTTTTCTCCTCCTTCTCCAGACAGGATCCCTTATGGCTCTTGTCCTCGGGAGTGAGAAAGGAACAGGTGATAGTGTAGTAAGTTGGAGTGTATAAATGCTAGAAGGCAATTCACTCTTCTAAATTCAAGATTTACAATGGGGGAGTGCGTACCGTACTCACATCCATAAAGGGGTGTGGAAAACACATAAAGGTATCTTTAGCTTGATATGTTGTCGTACACGGTCACATTCACGCAAGTTTAGGTGGATAAGAGAAAAAATGGGCGTACCCGACTCACACTGCACAATGAGAGGACTTGTGTATAAGGGTATCTTTAGAATGGTCCTGCAGGTTCTAGGTGTTCCTTATTTTAAGGGCCCGTTCCTCTCGTATGATACATGAGGAGAAACGAAGCATAGTGTCATGGAGTGACACGTAAAATAATTTATTATACAAAAAACTTTTAAAACAATATAAAAAAACAGCCAATGGACTCCAGGTAAGAGTGGGGGGTATACACGGGTGAAAAGATGTTAATATCCGGATTGTTCTCACCTTAGTAGGTACCGTCCCAAATCAGTCCCTGGTGGTCCTGGCCCTCACACCAACGCGTTTCGACTGTAGAAGTCTTTTTCAAGGTGTGTAATGAGGGCACTGGTACCATTATTTATACCCCCTAACAGGAAGTCATGTGGTGGGGGTGTGGTTACCAAATATTCAAATGCATTGTGGGCTACCAGGGTACAAGTCCACTGCTATTAATTTGACCTATCCTGTGTATATATGTGGTTTATGAATTAAATTGATTTGCACTATGAGCGCATTCTCCTTCTTTTGCTATTTCCAGATACTTTGCTCTTGAGAGTCAGAGCTATATGAGGAGAACTGCTGTGTTGTGAATATACTCCAGTGCTACAGCCCAGTGTTGTGCTTTTACCTGTGGACTGAGACTAACTAATCACCAGCGCACCTGTACACATCTCTTTTCTGTGGACATATATATATATTATATAATATACACACACGCTCTGTGGTGGGAGATAGGAGGATGAGGCTCAGTCGTGGTGTAGTGCCCGGAGTCTGACTGACTCTGCAAAGGACCATGGGAGGATAAGCTGCTGCGGCCAGGCATGCACAGCAGCTTTCTGCCTGGCCATATTTGTTAGGGGCAGCTAGCATACCCAGACTGCTGTCATAATACTCCGTTCAGGGTGGCGGAGTTTCGCAAAATGACGTGTTGTGTCATAATGTCAAACGCGTCATTCTGCAAAACTCTGCCCCCTGAGTGGAGTACAATGATGTGGAGGAGGGGGAGCTGTCAGGACAAGGGAAAAGTGCCGCGGTGGGTGCCCCATGCAGTGGCCCGGTTCGCTCGCCGCTAGAAACGGCACTGAATGTGGGTGACACAGTTATGGTGCCAATGAGACATTAGCCATCGGGCTGTTACCCGCTTGTATAATTACTGCAAAGCTTTAGTATCTAGTAGTAACACAGAGTAGATATTATTATGAAGCATTTATGTCAGACAGATAACAAAACAGTTTTCATAAGATTAATTAAAATGAAAAGGTGAAAAAAAGAAGTCTAAACCAGGAAGGTCAGAAGGAATATTAATGTGATCTGTCTCTTATCAGTGGCTGTGGAAAACCAGTTAGAAGAATCCGTCTCCAACAGTTTTGCCTCATTCATCCATGAGATCCGCTCCGATCACCTCTCTGATATTGTGCGGCACAGAAGTAAGCGCATGATCCTGGACAGCATTGGGGTCGGACTGGTTGGCAGCACAACTCATGTCTTCAATATCGTGGTGAAATACTGCCAGGTAATACATGGGGATGATCTGTGATATTGTATATCATCTGGGGTGGTGGGATGCGGTTACAGAACTATGGACTATAATAGACACTGAATAAACCTATTTTCTATCACCTTTTTATATAGTTATATAAATTATATTAAAATTCTGTAGTATTATTTGTTACAGTTCATAGACACATTCACTTTCATCCCCAGATCAGTAATCACTAACAATAAACTAGTAAAATATAGTGATTTACAAAGAAGTAAATACAAATTTGAAAGGGGCCACCCTGCTGGAGCACACTACCATCACCAGACTCCTTCTTCTGCAGCAGCTGAAGAAAGAGCCAGGCAGCCAGAATGCAAGCTGGATAGTACAGAGAACTTCCAGACCAAAGAAGAGATAGGAGGGGGAGAGGGCTGTAAGTGACACAGGAATCTCACCTTGACCCCCTCTCCGTACAGCAGGCAGAGAGAGGTAAGGCCAGTACTCACTGGCAGATGTGGGGAGAGATGTGTGCTGAGCGGTTCGCTCAGCACACATCTCTTCCCCCGCTCAGCACAGCGCGATGTGTGCTGAGCACGCAGGGGGAGCGGGCGCTCATTTCAACCAGCGGGTGAAGTGAGCGACCCGCTAGATTGGCCAATCTAGCACCAGCGATAGCGATGCGCGGTGCTGCGCATCGCTATGAGGGGTACACACGGAGAGATCATTGCTTAAAATCTAAGCAATCTAGTCAGATTGCTTAGATTTTAAGCAGCGATCGCTCCGTGAGTGCCCCCCTTTAGATTTGGGTAGGGTGTGTTACAAACTGAAATCTTAATTGTAGATTAGTACAGAGGCTGCTGCTATTCTTGCATGTAACAAGAGGATATATTTTATTTTTCTATGTGTACCCAGGCCTTATTAACCACTTGCCTGGCATGGTCGCATCAAATGCGACCACACCAGCAAGAGCTTAATCTGATCTGGTTGCAAAGGATGCAACCAGTCAGATAATGTGTTTACAGCTGCAGGAAAGAGAAACATACCTCTGCTGCTGCTCTCAGAGGTAACAGAAGAGATCCTTCCCACACCCTCAAGCCAGTGTTTGCCATGCTGACGATCATTGATGATTGGTCAGCACGGCAGGAGCCTCCACCCGGCGGTTGCAGATCATAGCAGCCACTGGGAAGTGTAAATCAAGCTCCCCAAGTCCCCCTGTGTACCTGGCAGCTGTCCTCGCTGTTAAGACAGAAGTCTCAATGGTCACAATGTTTCTGATGTCCCGATGGTGCTGACTGATGTTTCGATGTTTGGGGAAATAAATATTTTTTTAAAAACATATAAAAATATATATTTTTTCACTTTTGTTAACTAAAATCATTTTGGATAAGTTTAAATTCATGTTCTTCAACTAATTAACTCATAAAAAAAAAACAGTCTGAGCGTTTTTTGGGAAAAATTTTAAGTTAAGTGGTTAAACCATTAGTTTAAATCAAACATACATAATTTACACTTGATATACACAATCTAATATATACCCCACTCCCCCTTTCCTTTCCACGGAGCACCCTGCTGCACTGTGCAGTCCCATAGTGGGGGCAGAAAGTATGACACATGGGGGCAGTACTGACAAGATGTGCAGGGAACCCTGGTTTAAGAGTCTCAGACCCAGCAAAGGCTTAATCCGGCCCTGTCATAAGATCTGTATCTAATATTAATTATATTTCCATTGTTTACAATTATTTAAATATTGACATCATATTGTTTTCTTGTTTCAGGATCTATACTTTTCAACATCTGGAAATTCTGCCCTTTGTTCAGTCTATGGACAGAAAGGTTTAAAGCTCTCTCCAACCCTGGCTGCCTATGCCAATGGAGTTGCTGTAAGTAGATGTTACTATAAATAAAAAATAATAAAATGATTATACAGCTGCAGGTCCATCTAATCATTTCCCTGTCACCTCAGGCTCACTCCATGGACTTTGATGACACGTGGCACCCTGCCACACACCCTTCTGGTGCCGTGCTTCCTGCCATCCTGGCACTGTCACAGATACTTTCACAAGGCAGAGAGATCAGTGGTGAGGAACTGCTGACGGCTTTCAATGTGGGGATTGAAATACAAGGAAGACTTATGGGTTTCTCCAGCGAAGCAAAGAGCATTCCTAAAAAGTGAGTAGTTAGTCCCAATGGTAGATGAAAACAATTTCCCATAATGTACCAATATTATTTACTAGGGTACACAGAGCTACATATTTATTAAAATGTTTTAATTTATTAAGCATAAATACATATACTGCAAATGTTTGTAAATGTTCACATAGATTTTAATTGCATACTGGATATATAGACATCACTGTGGATATAAAGACCCCATCTGTCTCTATAGATTACAGTATTATAGCATCATGCCCTCCTCAGGGGACTGCTCCATCCAGCTCAGAAATATTAGTCTTTATAGAGCTTGGACACTGTAAGGCATAAACATCTTACTAAAGAATACTGTAAACGCTATTATACCAGATAATGTGTACATGTTATTGCCATACAAATAAATAATGTAATCATATTTTCTCAATACAGATTTCATCCACCGTCCGTGGTTGGCACCATGGGAAGTGCTGCAGCATCAGCCAAACTCCTCTCATTAGATAAAGATCAATGCACTCATGCCCTGGCGATTGCAGCGTCCCTTGCTGGTGCTCCAATGGCAAATGCTGCCACCCTGGCTAAGCCCCTGCACATTGGCAATGCCACAAGGTTAGGTCTGGAAGCTGCTATCCTGGCTGCTAAGGGAATGGAGGCCAATACTCTCATACTTGATGATGTGCCTGGCTGCGCTGGGTTTAGTGCATTTTATGGCGATTACCAGCCTACGTCATTATCTTCACCAGGAGAACATTATGAATTTCTCCTTGAAAAGCAAGACATTGCATTCAAGTCTTTTCCTGCACATCTAGGAATGCACTGGGTCGCTGATGCTGCTGTCTCAGTTAGGAATAGAGTTGTCCAACAATATGGCTCATTTGACCCATCCGCTATTCAGTCTATTGTTCTTAGAGTCCCAGTATCCAAATACATTAACAGGCCCTACCCAGACTCAGAGCACCAGGCTCGCCACTCTTTCCAGTTCAATGCCTGCACCGCACTCCTGGATGGTGAAGTCAACATCCGCTCCTTCCATGAAGATACCATGTTTCGTACAGAACTCGAGAATCTCCTGAGCAAAGTGGTGGTGGAACATCCTCAAGATAATGAAGCCAACTTTGACAAGATGTATGCAGAGGTGGCTCTGCTGCTGAGAAATGGGGATCTGGTGACCGGGAATTGTGACACTTTTTATGGGCATTGGAGAAAACCACTCAGCCGGGAATCACTACTGAAGAAATTCTCCTCCAATGCCAGACATGTCCTGCAGGAGAACCAGGTGCAAGGTGTAATACAGATACTAGACAATCTAGAGAGTGTAAAAGACAGCTCCCTACTGCCATTGCTACTTCAGTAACTCACATAAGAATTACTCTTACTCTGTTTACAACAATCCAAATGCGGGACTTTATGGTGATATTTATTAATCAGTGTATGGTATTTATGATAGATATTTCTTATCGGATGTATTAAAAAAATATGCTGCTAAAAGAGCTGCAATATGTAATATACATCTCAAAAATAAAATAGTTATATATTGATAGAGCATCATTGTTACTTTGCTAAAATATTTTTAAAGATGGACATCATCATTCCCTAAATCTCTAGTCTATAATAGTCCGATGTGTCTGGTGAGGTTTGGCAACTTCTAGATTGACCACAAGCTCCATATATTATGGGCATAATAATGATATTGAGGACTTACATTTCATGGTGAAGCAAAGTCCTTTCCCATCAGACACCCTAGTGCACATGTGACATACCCTCCCTCAGTTGCTCAGTTATATAAGTGTGCTAGAATACATTGTGCATTAAGATGTACTATTAGGTGTGATCATTTCATGACATCAATAAAGCATGAGACACCATGTGTCACGTGCCTCACTTATTTTACTGGATCCTAATGGATTAATAATCTGAATATTGCTTAGGCTGACTTAATGATTGTCTCTACTGAGTGTAGGATGACAAATGGTGGGTTATACTGTTTCTCCTGACCATTTACAGGCACCCTATTATATACTTGTTAAATACTGATTTATTTTACTTTTTAGCACATATAGTTTATTAAACTGTTTTGGTTTTTTTTTTAGAGATGTGCACTTGAAATTTTTCGGGTTTTGTGTTTTGGTTTTGGGTTCGGTTCCGCGGCCGTGTTTTGGGTTCGACCGCGTTTTGGCAAATCCTCACCGAATTTTTTTTGTCGGATTCGGGTGTGTTTTGGATTCGGGTGTTTTTTTTAAAAAACACTAAAAAACAGCTTAAATCATAGAATTTGGGGGTCATTTTGATCCCAAAGTATTATTAACCTCAAAAACCATAATTTCCACTCATTTTCAGTCTATTCTGAATACCTCACACCTCACAATATTATTTTTAGTCCTAAAATTTGCACCTAGGTCGCTGGATGACTAAGCTAAGCGACCCTAGTGGCCGACACAAACACCGTGCCCATCTAGGAGTGGCACTGCAGTGTCACGCAGGATGGCCCTTCCAAAAAACACTCCCCAAACAGCACATGACGCAAAGAAAAAAAGAGGCGCAATGAGGTAGCTGTGTGAGTAAGATAAGCGACCCTAGTGGCCGACACAAACACCGGGCCCATCTAGGAGTGGCACTGCAGTGTCACGCAGGATGGCCCTTCCAAAAAACCCTCCCCAAACAGCACATGACGCAAAGAAAAAAAGAGGCGCAATGAGGTAGCTGTGTGAGTAAGATAAGTGACCCTAGTGGCCGACACAAACACCGTGCCCATCTAGGAGTGGCACTGCAGTGTCACGCAGGATGGCCCTTCCAAAAAACCCTCCCCAAACAGCACATGACGCAAAGAAAAAAAGAGGCGCAATGAGGTAGCTGTGTGAGTAAGATAAGCGACCCTAGTGGCCGACACAAACACCGTGCCCATCTAGGAGTGGCACTGCAGTGTCACGCAGGATGGCCCTTCCAAAAAACCCTCCCCAAACAGCACATGATGCAAAGAAAAAAAGAGGCGCAATGAGGTAGCTGTGTGAGTAAGATAAGCGACCCTAGTGGCCGACACAAACACCGTGCCCATCTAGGAGTGGCACTGCAGTGTCACGCAGGATGGCCCTTCCAAAAAACCCTCCCCAAACAGCACATGACACAAAGAAAAAAAGAGGCGCAATGAGGTAGCTGTGTGAGTAAGATAAGCGACCCTAGTGGCCGACACAAACACCGTGCCCATCTAGGAGTGGCACTGCAGTGTCACGCAGGATGGCCCTTCCAAAAAACCCTCCCCAAACAGCACATGACGCAAAGAAAAAAAGAGGCGCAATGAGGTAGCTGTGTGAGTAAGATAAGCGACCCTAGTGGCCGACACAAACACCGTGCCCATCTAGGAGTGGCACTGCAGTGTCACGCAGGATGGCCCTTCCAAAAAACCCTCCCCAAACAGCACATGACGCAAAGAAAAAAAGAGGTGCAATGAGGTAGCTGTGTGAGTAAGATAAGCGACCCTAGTGGCCGACACAAACACCGGGCCCATCTAGGAGTGGCACTGCAGTGTCACGCAGGATGGCCCTTCCAAAAAACATTCCACAAACAGCACATGACGCAAAGAAAAATTAAAGAAAAAAGAGGTGCAAGATGGAATTGTCCTTGGGCCCTCCCACCCACCCTTATGTTGTATAAACAGGACATGCACACTTTAACCAACCCATCATTTCAGTGACAGGGTCTGCCACACGACTGTGACTGAAATGACGGGTTGGTTTGGACCCCCACCAAAAAAGAAGCAATTAATCTCTCCTTGCACAAACTGGCTCTACAGAGGCAAGATGTCCACCTCATCATCATCCTCCGATATATCACCGTGTACATCCCCCTCCTCACAGATTATCAATTCGTCCCCACTGGAATCCACCATCTCAGCTCCCTGTGTACTTTGTGGAGGCAATTGCTGCTGGTCAATGTCTCCACGGAGGAATTGATTATAATTCATTTTAATGAACATCATCTTCTCCACATTTTCTGGATGTAACCTCGTACGCCGATTGCTGACAAGGTGAGCGGCGGCACTAAACACTCTTTCGGAGTACACACTTTCGGAGGGCAACTTAGGTAGAATAAAGCCAGTTTGTGCAAGGGCCTCCAAATTGCCTCTTTTTCCTGCCAGTATAAGTACGGACTGTGTGACGTGCCTACTTGGATGCGGTCACTCATATAATCCTCCACCATTCTTTCAATGGTGAGAGAATCATATGCAGTGACAGTAGACGACATGTCCGTAATCGTTGTCAGGTCCTTCAGTCCGGACCAGATGTCAGCATCAGCAGTCGCTCCAGACTGCCCTGCATCACCGCCAGCGGGTGGGCTCGGAATTCTGAGCCTTTTCCTCGCACCCCCAGTTGCGGGAGAATGTGAAGGAGGAGATGTTGACAGGTCGCGTTCCGCTTGACTTGACAATTTTGTCACCAGCAGGTCTTTCAACCCCAGCAGACTTGTGTCTGCCGGAAAGAGAGATCCAAGGTAGGCTTTAAATCTAGGATCGAGCACGGTGGCCAAAATGTAGTGCTCTGATTTCAACAGATTGACCACCCGTGAATCCTTGTTAAGCGAATTAAGGGCTCCATCCACAAGTCCCACATGCCTAGCGGAATCGCTCCGTGTTAGCTCCTCCTTCAATGTCTCCAGCTTCTTCTGCAAAAGCCTGATGAGGGGAATGACCTGACTCAGGCTGGCAGTGTCTGAACTGACTTCACGTGTGGCAAGTTCAAAGGGCATCAGAACCTTGCACAACGTTGAAATCATTCTCCACTGCGCTTGAGACAGGTGCATTCCACCTCCTATATCGTGCTCAATTGTATAGGCTTGAATGGCCTTTTGCTGCTCCTCCAACCTCTGAAGCATATAGAGGGTTGAATTCCACCTCGTTACCACTTCTTGCTTCAGATGATGGCAGGGCAGGTTCAGTAGTTTTTGGTGGTGCTCCAGTCTTCTGTACATGGTGCCTGTACGCCGAAAGTGTCCCGCAATTCTTCTGGCCACCGACAGCATCTCTTGAACGCCCCTGTCGTTTTTTTAAAAATTCTGCACCACCAAATTCAAGGTATGTGCAAAACATGGGACGTGCTGGAATTTGCCCATATTTAATGCACACACAATATTGCTGGCGTTGTCCGATGCCACAAATCCACAGGAGAGTCCAATTGGGGTAAGCCATTCCGCGATGATCTTCCTCAGTTGCCGTAAGAGGTTTTCAGCTGTGTGCGTATTCTGGAAAGCGGTGATACAAAGCGTAGCCTGCCTAGGAAAGAGTTGGCGTTTGCGAGATGCTGCTACTGGTGCCGCCGCTGCTGTTCTTGCGGCGGGAGTCCATACATCTACCCAGTGGGCTGTCACAGTCATATAGTCCTGACCCTGCCCTGCTCCACTTGTCCACATGTCCGTGGTTAAGTGGACATTGGGTACAACTGCATTTTTTAGGACACTGGTGAGTCTTTTTCTGACGTCCGTGTACATTCTCGGTATCGCCTGCCTAGAGAAGTGGAACCTAGATGGTATTTGGTAACGGGGGCACACTGCCTCAATAAATTGTCTAGTTCCCTGTGAACTAACGGCGGATACCGGACGCACGTCTAACACCAACATAGTTGTCAAGGCCTCAGTTATCCGCTTTGCAGCAGGATGACTGCTGTGATATTTCATCTTCCTCGCAAAGGACTGTTGGACAGTCAATTGCTTACTGGAAGTAGTACAAGTGGGCTTACGACTTCCCCTCTGGGATGACCATCGACTCCCAGCAGCAACAACAGCAGCGCCAGCAGCAGTAGGCGTTACACGCAAGGATGCATCGGAGGAATCCCAGGCAGGAGAGGACTCGTAAGAATTGCCAGTGACATGGCCTGCAGGACTATTGGCATTCCTGGGGAAGGAGGAATTTGACACTGAGGGAGTTGGTGGGGTGGTTTGCGTGAGCTTGGTTACAAGAGGAAGGGATTTACTGGTCAGTGGACTGCTTCCGCTGTCGCCCAAAGTTTTTGAACTTGTCACTGACTTATTATGAATGCGCTGCAGGTGACGTATAAGGGAGGATGTTCCGAGGTGGTTAACGTCCTTACCCCTACTTATTACAGCTTGACAAAGGCAACACACGGCTTGACACCTGTTGTCCGCTTTTCTGTTGAAATACCTCCACACTGAAGAGCTGATTTTTTTGGTATTTTTACCAGGCATGTCAACGGCCATATTCCTCCCCGGACAACAGGTGTCTCCCCGGGTGCCTGACTTAAACAAACCACCTCACCATCAGAATCCTCCTGGTCAATTTCCTCCCCAGCGCCAGCAACACCCATATCCTCCTCATCCTGGTGTACTTCAACACTGACATCTTCAATCTGACTATCAGGAACTGGACTGCGGGTGCTCCTTCCAGCACTTGCAGGGGGCGTGCAAATGGTGGAAGGCGCATGCTCTTCACGTCCAGTGTTGGGAAGGTCAGGCATCGCAACCGACACAATTGGACTCTACTTGTGGATTTGGGATTTCGAAGAACGCACAGTTCTTTGCGGTGCTTTTGCCAGCTTGAGTCTTTTCAGTTTTCTAGCGAGAGGCTGAGTGCTTCCATCCTCATGTGAAGCTGAACCACTAGCCATGAACATAGGCCAGGGCCTCAGCCGTTCCTTGCCACTCCGTGTGGTAAATGGCATATTGGCAAGTTTACGCTTCTCCTCCGACAATTTTATTTTAGGTTTTGGAGTCCTTTTTTTACTGATATTTGGTGTTTTGGATTTGACATGCTCTGTACTATGACATTGGGCATCGGCCTTGGCAGACGACGTTGCTGGCATTTCATCGTCTCGGCCATGACTAGTGGCAGCAGCTTCAGCACGAGGTGGAAGTGGATCTTGATCTTTCCCTAATTTTGGAACCTCAACATTTTTGTTCTCAATATTTTAATAGGCACAACTAAAAGGCACCTCAGGTAAACAATGGAGATGGATGGATACTAGTATACTTATGGATGGACTGCCGAGTGCCGACACAGAGGTAGCTACAGCCGTGGACTACCGTACTGTGTCTGCTGCTAATATAGACTGGATGATAATGAGATGAAATCAATATATATATATATATATGTATGTATATATAATATCACTAGTACTGCAGCCGGACAGGTAGATAATATATTTATTAGGTAATGATGACTGATGACGGACCTGCTGGACACTGTCAGCTCAGCAGCACCGCAGACTGCTACAGTAAGCTACTATACTATAGTAGTATGTATAAAGAAGAAAGAAAAAAAAACACGGGTAGGTGGTATACAATTATGGATGGACTGCCGAGTGCCGACACAGAGGTAGCTACAGCCGTGGACTAACGTACTGTGTCTGCTGCTAATATAGACTGGATGATTGATAATGAGATGAAATCAATATATATATATGTATGTATATATAATATCACTAGTACTGCAGCCGGACAGGTAGATAATATATTTATTAGGTAATGATGACTGATGACGGACCTGCTGGACACTGTCAGCTCAGCAGCACCGCAGACTGCTACAGTAAGCTACTATACTATACTAGTAGTATGTACAAAGAAGAAAGAAAAAAAAAAACCACGGGTAGGTGGTATACAATTATGGATGGACTGCCGAGTGCCGACACAGAGGTAGCTACAGCCGTGGACTACCGTACTGTGTCTGCTGCTAATATAGACTGGATGATTGATAATGAGATGAAATCAATATATATATATGTATGTATGTATATATAATATCACTAGTACTGCAGCCGGACAGGTAGATAATATATTTATTAGGTAATGATGACTGATGACGGACCTGCTGGACACTGTCAGCTCAGCAGCACCGCAGACTGCTACAGTAAGCTACTATACTATAGTAGTATGTACAAAGAAGAAAGAAAAAAAAAACCACGGGTAGGTGGTATACAATTATGGATGGACTGCCGAGTGCCGACACAGAGGTAGCTACAGCCGTGGACTAACGTACTGTGTCTGCTGCTAATATAGACTGGATGATTGATAATGAGATGAAATCAATATATATATATGTATGTATATATAATATCACTAGTACTGCAGCCGGACAGGTAGATAATATATTTATTAGGTAATGATGACTGATGACGGACCTGCTGGACACTGTCAGCTCAGCAGCACCGCAGACTGCTACAGTAAGCTACTATACTATAGTAGTATGTACAAAGAAGAAAGAAAAAAAAAACCACGGGTAGGTGGTATACAATTATGGATGGACTGCCGAGTGCCGACACAGAGGTAGCTACAGCCGTGGACTAACGTACTGTGTCTGCTGCTAATATAGAGTCTAGACTGGATGATAAATTATTGATAATGAGATGAAATCAATATAATATCACTAGTACTGCAGCCGGACAGGTACTATATATATTTATTATGTAATGACTGATGACGGACCTTCTGGACACTGTCAGGTCAGCACAGCACCGCAGACTGCTACAGTAAGCTACTATAGTAGTATGTATAAAGAAGAAGGAAACAAAAAAAAAACCACGGGTAGGTGGTATACAATATTATATATATATATATTATATACAATTATATATATATATATATATATATATATTAAACTGGTGGTGATTGATTATTAAACTGGTGGTCACTTCAGGTCACGTTGCAACTTGCAACTAGTACTCCGAGGCCTAAGCAGACAATCACAAAATATATTATTATACTGGTGGTCAGTGTGGTCACAACAATGGCAGTGTGGCACTGACTCTGGCAGCAAAAGTGTGCACTGTACGTTATATGTACTCCTGAGTCCTGCTCTCAGACTCTAACTGCTCCCCACTGTCAGTGTCTCCCCTACAAGTTAGATAATACACTTACAGTCACACTATCTATTATCTAATCTAGTATAAAATATCACTTCAGCAGCAAGTAGTATAGTAGTATACAGTATAGTAGTACTCCTCCTAATAATGCTCCCCAAAATACTGTGTCTCTCTCTTCTCTAAACGGAGAGGACGCCAGCCACGTCCTCTCCCTATGACTCTCAATGCACGTGTGAAAATGGCGGCGACGCGCGGCTCCTTATATAGAATCCGAGTCTCGCGATAGAATCCGAGCCTCGCGAGAATCCGACAGCGTGATGATGACGTTCGGGCGCGCTCGGGTTAGCCAAGCAAGGCGGGAAGATCCGAGCCTGCTCGGACCCGTGTAAAAAACCTGAAGTTCGGGCGGGTTCGGATTCAGAGGAACCGAACCCGCTCATCTCTATTTTTTTTGGTTAAGAATATTTTAGATTATTTATAGATTTAGAGATTTATATTTTAGTGTACTTATAGGTGCCGGTTTAGAAGTGTCCACATATGAAATGCAGATGTTGCATTACTTACATATGTACAGTAAATATACAGAATATTAATCAAAGCTGCTGACTGCATTTCCTATGATACAGATACTTTATATGTTTGTACATTAAATTGTGTTTGAAAAATAACATTGACCATTTATTTATTGTGTTTACTAAAGTGTTTAACTTGGAGTTAAACAGTTAATGTATCATTTATTTATACGGTTTATAAAGCTGTCATTATGTTATTATCTATTAATGGTATTTCCAAATGTGAATTTAGATAGATGATAGATTGGCCGTACATACTGGGAGATGTGGAGGGAGATGTGTGCTGAGCAATCTAGCACAGATGTACACGGGGGACACTCATTTCACCCAGTGCCAATCTAGCAGCAGCGATAGCGACACGCGGAACCATACATCGCTATCGCAGGCACCCCTACACTCGGAGCGATGCGTTTCTAACTTCTAAGCAATCTAGTCAGTTTGCTTAGAAATTAGGTGAACATCGCTCCATGTGTACCCCCCTTTAGATGACCAAACTGCTTCTGCTGCCCAGCCAAATAATCAAGTTACAGGATCATCAGCCTATGGGACCACACAAGTAGAGGGACAAAATGGGCACTAAGCAGCTATTTTTCTAACCACACTTATATCCTGATATTGATCATTTGTTTTCTACACTTACCATTATGCGCTATAATGATTCTACTGCCGCTTCTAGAATACTGTATTCAGTTCTGGAGGCCATATCTTCAAAAGGATATTAATTAATACATTAGAAACTGTACAAAGGAGGGCAACTAAAATGGTGCATGGCCTACATCACAAAACATACCCAGAAAGACTAAGAAATCTCAATATGTATAGTTTGGAGCAGAGAAGGGAAAGGGGGGACATGATAGAAACTTTCAGATATATCAAGGGTTTTAACAAAGTCCAGGAGGGAAACATTCTCCAAATGAAGAGGAGCAATAGGACACGAGGACATGCACTGAGGCTGGAGGGGGGGAGGTTCAGGGGAAATTTGCGGAAAAATTATTTCACAGAAAGGGTAGTGGACAAGTGGAATAGCCTCCCATCAGAGGTGATAGAGGCTAAGACAGTAGATCAATTTAAACATGCATGGGATAGACATAAGGATATCCTTACAAAGAAATAAGGATCAAATAAGGTTAGAGATAAAAATAATGTAAAAAAAAAAAAAAAAAGGGGCAGACTAGATGGGCCAAGTGGTTCTTATCTGCCGACAAATTCTATGTTTCTATGTTTCCCAAGCACATTCTGCTCTGATGCAGAGCTGGCTGCAAAGAAAATACAATAACAAAGTGTCTGCAATAGTGGTGTATTCTCACCCATATCCAGCTCAGTATTGGCAGCACATGCACCACATTTAGGCCAGGTGTGAATATGCCGAGCCAAGTACATCTCAAACATGCCCAGTAAATGACAAACATAATTTTTCTGAGTGGGGATTGGTTGTCTGGCATGGCTCCTTGTGCTCTTCTTTATGGTCTATATAATGTCATCTATGCAGCCCATTATTATAGGTGTAGGCAGTAAAACAGCTGTTACAGAGCTCTGGATTGCAGAGCCAAGGACTCTGCCAGGACTGTGCAGAACCTCTAGGAATTGTAATACTTCCAGACATTAGTCAGATATGTCTCTAAGAAAATGCCATAGGCGTGCACTTGGCATACATTTACATATCTTGTTCTGTAATCAATGAGTGAGTCATTTGTTCTTGGGAGCAGAAATGGTGAAACAGAAGGTAGGAAAATCCTGGATGGGTTTGTGATCCCGACTTTTAGATGCCCAGTGAGGGAGCGAGCACAAAGAAGCCACTTACGGGCTGGGTGCTGCCCTCGCCACAGGTTCTATTCCCACTCTATGGGGGTCGTGGACACCCACGAGTGGGAATAGTCCCTGTTAGTCAACATGGAGACTGTCGGTATTGTGAGAGGGTGGGTTCCCGTCGTCGGTATTGTGATCAGCGGTCTCTTGACTGCCGGTTACATAACCACATCCCAGAAAATCCAACTACAGCAATTCCTGTACACACTGTATGAAGTTAATTCTATGCCACCAACTGCATTGCTCAATACTGACTCATCTAAGGCCTTCAGTGTTATGTATACATACACAAATCTGTCTGGCAAAGAGGAAAAATTATATATTTATTTAAATTCACACACAGCGGCCTTAGGGGGTTATTCAGTATGGATTGCAGATTCTGCTTAAAAGCAGAATCTGCAAACCGTTCTACCGCATGCTGGGGGCCGCCCATTGCAGGGCAATGCTGCCCACCATGCAGAATGGCCTGCCCAACAGCTGCAACCACAATTTAAATGCGGTCACATCAAATGTGGATGACCCCCTGCAGCCTCAGCTAGGCTGTGTATGCAAGAGGTCTGCCGCTATTTTTTAGATCGGAGCGTTTTCCCGGTGCTGTGGTTTAACAGGGCCGGACGAGCAACATACAGTTAAATACAGTGAATAAATACAAATGTACGCCATGCATGCTGTGTGTAAAACCATAGGCATGTACAGGTAACAGGGCATGTGCACATCATACAGACCATATAAACATCATACTAATAGAGATTGTACATAGAATGAACAGTGTGCAAAAAGAAAAGATGGGGAGATGCAGATGTGATACAGAAGGTGTGGGGACCTGCCAGTGAGTACCCAGAAACCCCCCTTACGGCCCAAAACTGTTTTTTCAGCAGACGGGGACAGTCTTGTCCCTATCTCTGCAGCACCCGCGGGACACCTGCGAGTAGTGCTGCCCGGCCAGCCGCTGCCTGTTCAGCTCAGTTGTCAGTGCTTCTACAGAAGTGCTGACTGACTGCTGACCCAGCTATTTACCGCACAGCCACAGTGCGCAGCAATAATAGGCAGCGCTCGGCTTCCAGAAGGGGAGTGAGAGGGAGGAGGATTTGAACCGCGGCACGGCACTTTGGGGTCACAGAGGAGATCCGCAGCTCGAAGGGCATGCTGCAATCTGTAGTGTGTGAGTAAGTATGCTATTTGTATGTATACTATTTGTGTGTGTATGTATGTACTGTATTTATGTGGGTATGCTATGTGTGTGTATGCGTATGTAAGCATGTTCTGTGTATGTTTATAAGTATGCTGTGTGTCATGCAATGTGTGTGTGTATGTCACACACATATACTGTATATATATGCATGTATTTGTATATGTATATATAGTTATCTTCTGGAATACAAGTCTGCTTGAGTGCCACTGTATTTATTGAACTATATATAAATATATATATATATGCACAACTCGAACAGCCGGCACTCCACGGAAAAATACCAATAACCTGCCCGGGTGCTCTCTAGAGGCCCGCCAACCTCAGTAATATCCTCCAAATAATAGAGTCACTCCTGGACTACCAACTTGGTGAAAATTCAAGGTGCTTTAATCTTCAACGTTTCGGGGTACTGCCTCCGGTCATCAGGACACACATAACACTCAGTGCAAAACAAACAGTGCTTAAATACATAAACTTACAGGTCCCCAGGTCTCGTTTACCACCTCTCATCGTGTGTCTCGGCGTTTGTCGTCCTACTTCCGGTCCCGACTGTGACGTCACACAGTCGGGACCGGAAGTAGGACGACAAACGCCGAGACACATGATGAGAGGCGTAAACGAGACCTGGGGACCTGTAAGTTTATGTATTTAAGCACTGTTTGTTTTGCACTGAGTGTTATGTGTGTCCTGATGACGGGGGGCAGTACCACGAAACGTTGAAGATTAAAGCACCTTGAATTTTCACCAAGTTGGTAGTCCAGGAGTGACTCTATTATTTGGGGGATATATATATATATATATATACACATACATAAACACCACCACACGGGCGCGGAAACCCCCCCCCCCCCTTAAAAATCCTGCGTTTGCCCCTGGTGAGTACTTACAGTCTAGAGGCAAGCGGTACATTGATGACTGGACGCACTGTGAGGAGACTGACTGGACGCGATCTGACACACCGCTGTGACCCGGAAGCGGAAGTGATGCGTGCACGGACAGAGCCGGTGCCTGGTGCCAGGGGAAAAAGCTGCCATGAGCGGGGAACCGCAGCGGGACGGGAGCTGGAGCCAGGCGCCAGGGATGAGACGCTGCGAGCGAGGGAAGCTGGAGCAGGACGGGTGCTGCAGCCAAGTGCAGGGGCACTCCAGATTGTCAACAACGCACACTGAGATGATGTAGGGAGCGAGTGTGCAGCAGGAGGTCCAGACTTGCAAGTATCATTAGCATTACTGGATTGAATGTTTTGCATTGATGTACTTTTACACATTGTATTTATAATATTACTGTTTTTTTGTTTAATCTTGTTTCTCTCCACAGAAGGCTTTAGTACCATATTGTATTGCATTTTTTATATTGTTTTCTGAAGGTAACAGGGAGTTCAGGGGGGTACACATGGAGAGATCCGTGTTTACTATCTAAGCAATCTGACCAGATTGCTTAGAAGTTAAGCACGGATCTCTCGTGTGTATGCCCCCCATCGATAGGGCCGCACATTGCTATCGTCAGTCCTGTCCTAGATTGAGCCTGCAAGACTGCGTAAGGAATATAATATGACAGCAGCAGCATAAACACGCCGTCCGTGCTTGCAGAGCGCCGCTTGGTGCATCACTTTGGCCTGCAAGGGGTTAATGTTTTTGTAGTGGGAGGAACGTTGAGTGAGGAACTGGTAGGCCATTGGCCGGATTGTGGATAGGGGCTGTACAGCCTGGATATAGGTGGCTAATCCACCATTTCCTGCCTCTTTCAGTGTCTTCACGCAGGCAGTGCAAGTATTATTCATTCATTCAGTAATTTATACTTTTAATTTTCTTCTCTTTTTTCCATATCTTATCTTTCCTATATTCCTACTTCTACATTCATCCTATTCCTTAACTCTTTTATTCATACTTCTCCTCCTCTCTTAGAGGTTATTGCTGGGTATTCCCCCCCCCTTTGCCTGCGGTGACTCCTCGGGTACCCTTTCCTCTCCTTACGACATGTCGGGGTTACGAAACCCCCCTTCCCGTCCTGCACGCAGCGCTGGCCTCCCCGCCCGGCTTTTAGATTCCCCTGATGTTCCGCCGGGTCGGGGAAGCCCTGCTGCTGCGGCTGCTGTGGCTGTGAGGGAGACGAGGGCTGTGCGCGGCCGAGCTCGGCCGCCCGCCCGCGCTCCCCCACGTGCGTCCTCCCCGTCTCCTTCCCCGCTGCAATCAGCGGCGGGGGACGGAGCGCCGGGGAGCAGGAGAAGCCTCAGGCGGCTTGCCAGGGACGGTGTTTTACCACCCCTGGCCCCGCCGCTTCTTACAGCGGGTGGCCGCGCGGGTCACGTGGGGCGGGGGCGGAGCTCCCACCCGGCGGCCCAGCGGCTCTCACCAGTACACACGGCTGCCTCTGTTAGTGGGCGGGTGGGGGGTCGCGCGGCAGCCGGACTGCTGCCTGCGCGTGCTGCAAACATGCCGCACAGCAGGGGGGCCCATATGAGGCTTACCCCCTCTGTGCCACTACCCCCCTTACCCGTGCGGTCAGCGCCCTCCCGCGTTGGGGTGGGGCGTCGCCCCCGCTCCGCGCCAGCGGGGGGGACATTATCTATTGCAGACAGTGCGGGGCCTGTCGCGCGGGGGCGGCCCGCGCCCGCCCGCGGTGTGCCTGCCCGTCCGACCTCCCCTTTCGTGGTGGGGCCCGGGGCGTCGGGCCCATCCAGGACGCCCGCCTTGGCAAGTGGTTCGGCCGCCGCCCGCAGCCGCGCGCCTCCTGGCAGACAGCGGCCGGGGTCGCGCCTGCCAGCTAATCACCCCACTAGGGGGCGGCATGCGCAGGCGGATCACGACCCAGCACCCCCTCCCCGCATCCAATTTTCAACCGCCGACGCTTCCGCGGTCAGCTCTCAGTCCGACGTCGCACTCCTCCCTTCTAGTGGTGACGACTCTCCGGCTTCTCCTCCTGTGGCTGACGCTCGGGTCGGTAGACAGTCGAGGGGTCGGCGGTCTATACGCGGTCTGGCGCAGCCAGACGGTGGTGCCATGATTCCCGACAGTGAGGGATCCTCCGGATCCTTGCTCCCGACGGGAGGTTTGCGTACCTCACGTCGGGCGCGTGACTCGCGGAGGAGGTCCGTCCTTACTTCACCTGCCCCTGCGACTGCACCCTTGGTGGACGCCTCTGTCTTGTCCGCCATTTGTGCCGCTGTAGTGTCAGCGGTGGCTCCCTTGTTATCCTCCGTACCCGGGGGACTGGGGCGGCCCACCGCTTCCTTGGCGGATAGCATTGCGCAATCCCTTATTCCACTTCTGTCTCCTGGCGCAACTACCCCCCCTTTTGCCCCGCTCCCGGTGGCTGCGGGACCGGTGGCGGAGCAGGGGAACAATGTCTCTTTTGTCTCCCCAGCCACGGTAGTCGGGTCGGCAATGGAGTCCGCCGGTGTATCCACGAGTCATTCGGTGGCCGGAGGCGCGGATGGCGTTCCCTCTCGAGCAGGTGAGTCTTCCTCGGACCCTGACTGGTCCAAGGGGAGCGCTAGCGGCTTGGGTTCGGGTACTCGCTCCAGCGCCTCTAGCATAGGTAGCAGCGCAGGTAGGATTTCCGGCAAGCGCAGTAGGCGCAGGCGTCAGGGCACAGATTCCTCCCTTGCCTCTACTTCCTCGGAGGGTCTGTCCTCCTCAGATGGCGGCTTGCACAGGGTGAAGCGTCGTAGACGACGCAAGCGGCGGTATTCCACCTCGTCTGCGTCCCAAGTATCGGTGGAATCAGACACCGTGCACTGCGCCAATACGGCGGTACAACGTGGACTCAGGCCCCGGGTCCGGGACCGTATCCGTAAGGGCCAATATGTGAACATTTTTGCCCTTACCAGCGACGATCGCAAAGCCTTGCTTTCGGCTAAGAAAAAGGGGCAGGGTAGCGAGGACGCTTTGCGGTCCTACCAGAATTGGGTCCGCTGCATGTTGATCTTTGCGGCGTGTTACCTAGAGACGCGCCCGGATGAACATATGAACGTGGTGCGCTATCAATTTCTCATACACGTTCTGTACCATAAGTACAAAGGGTCTGCCTGGCGGCGCTACGACGAGGATTTCCGACGCAAACAACATGGCCGGCAGATCTATAACTTTGGTAAAAAAGACGTGGAATTGTGCTCTGAACTGACACAAGGTTCGGCCGCCACTGATGACGGCGGCACGGCAAGACGATGGGCAAAAAAACCTGCCTCTCGTTCTGCCGGCTTTCGCGGAGGCGCAGGGCGCGCGGGGCATGGGAAATGCTTCGCTTTTAATAATGCACAATGCGACTTGGGGGGGCGATGTCGTTTTCGCCACTCCTGTATCAGATGTGGCGGGGACCACGGCATTAAGGATTGCCCCAGTCCTGGGACCGGGAGTGCTTTTGGCTCGCAGCCCCGACAGAGTCGCGCTCCCGCGGCCACCGGCGCTAGCCACAGCTCCCACCCCAATTAGACTTTGCGCGCTCATTCCCTGGCTGCGACGATACCCGCGGTCGGGGGACGCCCAATTTTTACACTTAGGTTTCGCGTCGGGTTTCCCCTTGCCGATACATGGACGGGTGGGTCCTGGGGCGGGTACTAACCCGCGTTCGGCTCGGGAGTTTCCGGACGTGCTCCGGCACAAGGTAGAGGCGGAGGTGGCTTAGGGAGGATGATAGGCCCTTTCCGGGAACCCCCCTTGCCAGACTTGGTCTTGTCCCCCGTAGGCGTAGTGCCCAAAAAGACAGCGGGCAAATTTCGCCTCATCCAACACCTTTCCTGTCCTGTGGGGTCCTCGGTTAATGACGCTATCCCTGCTGACCAGTGTAGGGTCGTTTACCTGTCCTTTGATTCGGCCATTGACACCGTACGGTCTTTTGGCCCAGGGGCAGTTATGTGTAAGTTGGACATCCAGTCTGCGTTTCGTCTCCTTCCGCTGCACCCTTCCGCCTTCAGGTTTATGGGTTTTAAGCTGGACGATGGCTACTACATAGATCGGTGCCTCCCTATGGGTTGTTCTATCTCTTGCGCCTACTTTGAGAGATTCAGTTCCTTCCTCCACTGGTGTCTCCAGCAGGCAACGGGCGAACGGGGAATTTCCCACTACTTGGACGATTTTCTTTTTATCGGCCCCTCAGACTCCCCTCGCTGCGTCAACCTGCTGCAGGGGGCTCTGGCCCTCTTTGCGCGCTTCGGGGTTCCGGTTGCACCAGAAAAGACGGAGGGACCCTCCGCCTCCTTGGTTTACCTCGGGATCCAGATTGATACGGTCAGGGGTCTCTGTAGGCTTCCTTCGGACAAGGTGTTGCGTTTACGTGACGGTATCATATATGCGCTGTCCGCGGGCAAGCTCACTCTCAAACAGGCCCAATCCCTATCGGGCCTGTTTAACTTTGCTTGCAAAGTGATCCCCATGGGCAGGGTTTTCTGTAGAAAATTGGAACAGGCTACCGTGGGGGTTAGACGCCCGCATCATTTCCTCAGGTTGTCCCTCGAAATCCGTCGGGATCTAAGCATTTGGGACGAATTTCTTGTTCGTTTCAACGGCACCTGTATTTGGCAGGAGGCGATCGTGTCTAGCCCGACCCTGGAGCTTTTCACGGACGCCTCCGGCGCTTTCGGGTTTGGCGCTTACTTTGCGGGTCGTTGGTGTGCCTCTCCTTGGCCGCATGCCTGGCTTCGCATGGGCCTCACTACGAACATGCTGTTGCTGGAAATTTTTCCTATTCTGGTCGCTTTAGACTTATGGCGCGATGCCCTGCGTAATAAACATGTTGTCTTCTGGTGCGACAATCTGGGCGTGGTTTTTGCCATCAACCGCCAAAAATCCACGTCCTTGCCGGTATTGCGGGTCATTGCGCAGATAGTCTTGTTATGTTTGGTCAACAACATTACGTTGCGAGCCAAACATGTCCCTGGCGTGCGTAACGAAATTGCAGATGCCCTGTCACGCGGCGATTTGCAGCGATTTAGGCGCTTGGCTCCTGCAGCTCTCCTCCATGGGGAATTATGTCCTGCTTCTGTGTGGCAGGTCATCCACCCGGAATGGAGGCGTTAGCCCACAGGTCATTGGCCCCTGCAACTTTTGCGGCCTATCGGGCCGCCTGGGAGCGGTGGTGTCGCTTCATCCGGGAGAGAGGCCAGTGTGGTAAGACCTCTCATGATTTACTTTTAGATTACATCTGGGTTCTGTACTCCGACGGGATTTCGCGGGCGTCTGTTAACAGGGTTCTGGCAGGTATCTCTTACTTTCTGCAGCTGCGGGGGGAAGCGGATTTTACGAAGTCCTTTTTCCTCCGGCGGGTGTTGAAAGGTTGGGCTCGGGCCACCCCGCCCCTCCCGGATACCCGCCAGCCGATCACCGGTGCTTTGCTGAGGCGGATTTTGGGATCCCTACAGAGCATTTGCTTTTCGGGATACGAGGTTCGCCTCTTCCGGGCGGCCTTTACTATGGCCTTCCACGGTGCGTTCAGGGTGGGTGAGCTGGTGTCCGTCTCTCGGGCTTCGGTCTCGCCCATGCTGGAGGCCCACGTCGTCATCCGCCCCGACGGTTTATGGTGCAGAATTCAGCGCTCCAAGACTGACGTAACCGGCAGGGGGCAGTGGGTTCGAATGGGTCCGGCTCGTGCGCGGGGCATTTGTCCAGTTTCCGCGGCCCGGGCATATTCGTCCATACGGCCTCCAACGCCCACCGGGTGGCTCGTCCATTGTGACGGCTCCCCGTTGACCAGATATCAATTCCGGTCGGTTTTGGGGCGTTGTATTTTGTACCTGGGTCTATCTCCGGCCGACTATGGGACTCACTCTTTCCGCATCGGCGCTGCTTCAGCTGCCGCTGCGGCGGGTTGGTCCGAGGTCGAAGTCCGGGCACTGGGTAGGTGGAGGTCTGGTGCAGTCAGACGCTATATCAGGCCTTTTCCTCCCAGTGCGCCCCTTTGAGGACTAGCCGCTCGTCGCAGTTGCACTTTGTGATTGCGGGGGCCTTGAGGAATTTTTGTTTTATCGTTGGTTTTAATTTCGGCTTTTGCCGGCTAACGAAGTTTCGTTTTTGCCTCAAGTCAAATTGGGCGGCCCCCCCCCCCCACACTCCCTCCCCGTTAGGGCTGCAGTCAGGTTTCTCATTTACATACCTTATTTATTTCATTCCTAACCTTAGTCACACCTTATTTTGCAGGGCGGCGGTTAGATCCGCACTTTCTATGGTTTGTCGGCCATTCCTACATCTACTGGCTGTCCGTGTCAGCTCTGGCCTGCGACACCGCCCGGTTTCCGGAGCTGCAGGCTGTGCGCTGGTTGGGGCGTAGAGGCCTCCGCTGGGATGGCCTGCGGGACTGGCTTCGGGCGGCAGTTGGCCGATTTGGGTACCCCCTGATTTTGGTCTTGCATCTGGGGGGCAATGATCTGGTACGCCGCACTGGGCTCGACATTCGCCTCGAAATCAGGTGCCAGCTACTGGAACTCATGGCTGACTGGCCGTTTTGCCTCATCCTCTGGTCGGACATCGTTCCTCGGCGGTCTTGGCGCGGAGCCTTTAACCCCGGGGCGATTGACCTGGTTCGGAGGAGGGTCAATTCGGTCGTTGGTCGTGCTGTCCTCCAGCATGGCGGGCTGGTTGTGCCGCACGGTGGTATTTCCTACCGTGATCCGACACAATACCGGTCTGACGGGGTGCATTTGTCCCCGGCTGGCATGCTGATCTTCCTGGAGGACATTATTTACATTCTTAGGTCCCTCTAGATAGCTCTTTCCTTTTGATAGTTCATTTGGTTTTCTTTTGTGCTTTCTTAAGTCTCTCTAGTTAGTTTTTCTGTTTTTGTTGTGTGGGTTTTTTAGTTCGGTGGCGGTGGCAGGTTGGTAACCTGGCAGTTGGCCGGTTTTCTGAACGGTTACTTAAGTTTAATGTAGAGATGAGCGCCGGAAATTTTTCGGGTTTTGTGTTTTGGTTTTGGGTTCGGTTCCGCGGCCGTGTTTTGGGTTCGACCGCGTTTTGGCAAAACCTCACCGAATTTTTTTTGTCGGATTCGGGTGTGTTTTGGATTCGGGTGTTTTTTTAAAAAAACCCTAAAAAACAGCTTAAATCATAGAATTTGGGGGTAATTTTGATCCCAAAGTATTATTAACCTCAAAAAACATAATTTACACTCATTTTCAGCCTATTCTGAACACATCACACCTCACAATATTATTTTTAGTCCTAAAATTTGCACCGAGGTCGCTGTGTGAGTAAGATAAGCGACCCTAGTGGCCGACACAAACACCGGGCCCATCTAGGAGTGGCACTGCAGTGTCACGCAGGATGGCCCTTCCAAAAAACCCTCCCCAAACAGCACATGACGCAAAGAAAAAAAGAGGCGCAATGAGGTAGCTGACTGTGTGAGTAAGATTAGCGACCCTAGTGGCCGACACAAACACCGGGCACATCTAGGAGTGGCACTGCAGTGTCACGCAGGATGTCCCTTCCAAAAAACCCTCCCCAAACAGCACATGACGCAAAGAAAAAAAGAGGCGCAATGAGGTAGCTGTGTGAGTAAGATTAGCGACCCTAGTGGCCGACACAAACACCGGGCCCATCTAGGAGTGGCACTGCAGTGTCACGCAGGATGTCCCTTCCAAAAAACCCTCCCCAATCAGCACATGATGCAAAGAAAAAGAAAAGAAAAAAGAGGTGCAAGATGGAATTATCCTTGGGCCCTCCCACCCACCCTTATGTTGTATAAACAAAACAGGACATGCACACTTTAACCAACCCATCATTTCAGTGACAGGGTCTGCCACACGACTGTGACTGATATGACGGGTTGGTTTGGACCCCCCCCAAAAAAGAAGCAATTAATCTCTCCTTGCACAAACTGGCTCTACAGAGGCAAGATGTCCACCTCATCTTCACCCTCCGATATATCACCGTGTACATCCCCCTCCTCACAGATTATCAATTCGTCCCCACTGGAATCCACCATCTCAGCTCCCTGTGTACTTTGTGGAGGCAATTGCTGCTGGTCAATGTCTCCGCGGAGGAATTGATTATAATTCATTTTAATGAACATCATCTTCTCCACATTTTCTGGATGTAACCTCGTACGCCGATTGCTGACAAGGTGAGCGGCGGCACTAAACACTCTTTCGGAGTACACACTTGTGGGAGGGCAACTTAGGTAGAATAAAGCCAGTTTGTGCAAGGGCCTCCAAATTGCCTCTTTTTCCTGCCAGTATAAGTACGGACTGTGTGACGTGCCTACTTGGATGCGGTCACTCATATAATCCTCCACCATTCTATCAATGTTGAGAGAATCATATGCAGTGACAGTAGACGACATGTCCGTAATCGTTGTCAGGTCCTTCAGTCCGGACCAGATGTCAGCATCAGCAGTCGCTCCAGACTGCCCTGCATCACCGCCAGCGGGTGGGCTCGGAATTCTGAGCCTTTTCCTCGCACCCCCAGTTGCGGGAGAATGTGAAGGAGGAGATGTTGACAGGTCGCGTTCCGCTTGACTTGACAATTTTGTCACCAGCAGGTCTTTCAACCCCAGCAGACCTGTGTCTGCCGGAAAGAGAGATCCAAGGTAGGCTTTAAATCTAGGATCGAGCACGGTGGCCAAAATGTAGTGCTCTGATTTCAACAGATTGACCACCCGTGAATCCTTGTTAAGCGAATTAAGGGCTGCATCCACAAGTCCCACATGCCTAGCGGAATCGCTCCGTGTTAGCTCCTTCTTCAATGCCTCCAGCTTCTTCTGCAAAAGCCTGATGAGGGGAATGACCTGACTCAGGCTGGCAGTGTCTGAACTGACTTCACGTGTGGCAAGTTCAAAGGGCATCAGAACCTTGCACAACGTTGAAATCATTCTCCACTGCACTTGAGACAGGTGCATTCCATCTCCTATATCGTGCTCAATTGTATAGGCTTGAATGGCCTTTTGCTGCTCCTCCAACCTCTGAAGCATATAGAGGGTTGAATTCCACCTCGTTACCACTTCTTGCTTCAGATGATGGCAGGGCAGGTTCAGTAGTTTTTGGTGGTGCTCCAGTCTTCTGTACGTGGTGCCTGTACGCCGAAAGTGTCCCGCAATTTTTCTGGCCACCGACAGCATCTCTTGCACGCCCCTGTCGTTTTTTAAAAAATTCTGCACCACCAAATTCAAGGTATGTGCAAAACATGGGACGTGCTGGAATTTGCCCATATTTAATGCACACACAATATTGCTGGCGTTGTCCGATGCCACAAATCCACAGGAGAGTCCAATTGGGGTAAGCCATTCCGCGATGATCTTCCTCAGTTGCCGTAAGAGGTTTTCAGCTGTGTGCGTATTCTGGAAAGCGGTGATACAAAGCGTAGCCTGCCTAGGAAAGAGTTGGCGTTTGCGAGATGCTGCTACTGGTGCCGCCGCTGCTGTTCTTGCGGCGGGAGTCCATACATCTACCCAGTGGGCTGTCACAGTCATATAGTCCTGACCCTGCCCTGCTCCACTTGTCCACATGTCCGTGGTTAAGTGGACATTGGGTACAACTGCATTTTTTAGGACACTGGTGAGTCTTTTTCTGACGTCCGTGTACATTCTCGCTATCGTCCGCCTAGAGAAGTGGAACCTAGATGGTATTTGGTAACGGGGGCACACTGCCTCAATAAATTGTCTAGTTCCCTGTGAACTAACGGCGGATACCGGACGCACGTCTAACACCAACATAGTTGTCAAGGACTCAGTTATCCGCTTTGCAGTAGGATGACTGCTGTGATATTTCATCTTCCTCGCAAAGGACTGTTGAACAGTCAATTGCTTACTGGAAGTAGTACAAGTGGGCTTACGACTTCCCCTCTGGGATGACCATCGACTCCCAGCGGCAACAACAGCAGCGCCAGCAGCAGTAGGCGTTACACGCAAGGATGCATCGGAGGAATCCCAGGCAGGAGAGGACTCGTCAGACTTGCCAGTGACATGGCCTGCAGGACTATTGGCATTCCTGGGGAAGGAGGAAATTGACACTGAGGGAGTTGGTGGGGTGGTTTGCGTGAGCTTGGTTACAAGAGGAAGGGATTTACTGGTCAGTGGACTGCTTCCGCTGTCACCCAAAGTTTTTGAACTTGTCACTGACTTATTATGAATGCGCTGCAGGTGACGTATAAGGGAGGATGTTCCGAGGTGGTTAACGTCCTTACCCCTACTTATTACAGCTTGACAAAGGGAACACACGGCTTGACACCTGTTGTCCGCATTTCTGGTGAAATACCTCCACACCGAAGAGCTGATTTTTTTGGTATTTTCACCTGGCATGTCAACGGCCATATTCCTCCCACGGACAACAGGTGTCTCCCCGGGTGCCTGACTTAAACAAACCACCTCACCATCAGAATCCTCCTGGTCAATTTCCTCCCCAGCGCCAGCAACACCCATATCCTCCTCATCCTGGTGTACTTCAACACTGACATCTTCAATCTGACTATCAGGAACTGGACTGCGGGTGCTCCTTCCAGCACTTGCAGGGGGCATGCAAATAGTGGAAGGCGCATGCTCTTCACGTCCAGTGTTGGGAAGGTCAGGCATCGCAAACGACACAATTGGACTCTCCTTGTGGATTTGGGATTTCAAAGAACGCACAGTTCTTTGCGGTGCTTTTGCCAGCTTGAGTCTTTTCAGTTTTCTAGCGAGAGGCTGAGTGCTTCCATCCTCATGTGAAGCTGAACCACTAGCCATGAACATAGGCCAGGGCCTCAGCCATTCCTTGCCACTCCGTGTGGTAAATGGCATATTGGCAAGTTTACGCTTCTCCTCCGACAATTTTATTTTAGGTTTTGGAGTCCTTTTTTTTCTGATATTTGGTGTTTTGGATTTGACATGCTCTGTACTATGACATTGGGCATCGGCCTTGGCAGACGACGTTGCTGGCATTTCATCGTCTCGGCCATGACTAGTGGCAGCAGCTTCAGCACGAGGTGGAAGTGGATCTTGATCTTTCCCTAATTTTGGAACCTCAACTTTTTTGTTCTCCATATTTTATAGGCAGAACTAAAAGGCACCTCAGGTAAACAATGGAGATGGATGGATTGGATACTAGTATACAATTATGGACGGACTGCCACGGTTAGGTGGTATAAAAAAACCACGGTTAGGTGGTATATATTATAATAATAATACAATTATGGATGGACGGACTGCCTGCCGACTGCCGACACAGAGGTAGCCACAGCCGTGAACTACCGCACTGTACACTGGTTGATAAAGAGATAGTAGTATACTCGTAACAACTAGTATGACACTATGACGACGGTATAAAGAATGAAAAAAAAACCACGGTTAGGTGGTATATATTATAATAATAATACAATTATGGATGGACGGACTGCCTGCCGACTGCCGACACAGAGGTAGCCACAGCCGTGAACTACCGCACTGTACACTGGTTGATAAAGAGATAGTAGTATACTCGTAACAACTAGTATGACACTATGACGACGGTATAAAGAATGAAAAAAAAACCACGGTTAGGTGGTATATATTATAATAATAATACAATTATGGATGGACGGACTGCCTGCCGACTGCCGACACAGAGGTAGCCACAGCCGTGAACTACCGCACTGTACACTGGTTGATAAAGAGATAGTAGTATACTCGTAACAACTAGTATGACACTATGACGACGGTATAAAGAATGCAAAAAAACCACAGTTAGGTGGTATATATTATAATAATAATACAATTATGGATGGACGGACTGCCTGCCGACTGCCGACACAGAGGTAGCCACAGCCGTGAACTACCGCACTGTACACTGGTTGATAAAGAGATAGTAGTATACTCGTAACAACTAGTATGACACTATGACGGTATAAAGAATGAAAAAAAAACCACGGTTAGGTGGTATATATTATAATAATAATACAATTATGGATGGACGGACTGCCTGCCGACTGCCGACACAGAGGTAGCCACAGCCGTGAACTACCGCACTGTACACTGGTTGATAAAGAGATAGTAGTATACTCGTAACAATTAGGATGACACTATGACGGTATAAAGAATGAAAAAAAAACCACGGTTAGGTGGTAGGTATATAATAATAAATAATACAATTCTGGTCGGACGGACTGCCTGCCGTGTGCCGACACAGAGGTAGCCACAGCCGTGAACTACCGCACTGTACACTGGTTGATAAAGAGATAGTAGTATACTCGTAACAATTAGGATGACACTATGACGGTATAAAGAATGAAAAAAAAACCACGGTTAGGTGGTAGGTATATAATAATAAATAATACAATTCTGGTCGGACGGACTGCCTGCCGTGTGCCGACACAGAGGTAGCCACAGCCGTGAACTACCGCACTGTACACTGGTTGATAAAGAGATAGTAGTATACTCGTAACAATTAGGATGACACTATGACGGTATAAAGAATGAAAAAAAAACCACGGTTAGGTGGTAGGTATATAATAATAAATAATACAATTCTGGTCGGACGGACTGCCTGCCGTGTGCCGACACAGAGGTAGCCACAGCCGTGAACTACCGCACTGTACACTGGTTGATAAAGAGATAGTAGTATACTCGTAACAATTAGGATGACACTATGACGGTATAAAGAATGAAAAAAAAACCACGGTTAGGTGGTAGGTATATAATAATAAATAATACAATTCTGGTCGGACGGACTGCCTGCCGTGTGCCGACACAGAGGTAGCCACAGCCGTGAACTACCGCACTGTACACTGGTTGATAAAGAGATAGTAGTATACTCGTAACAATTAGGATGACACTATGACGGTATAAAGAATGAAAAAAAAACCACGGTTAGGTGGTAGGTATATAATAATAAATAATACAATTCTGGTCGGACGGACTGCCTGCCGTGTGCCGACACAGAGGTAGCCACAGCCGTGAACTACCGCACTGTACTGTGTCTGCTGCTAATATAGACTGGTTGATATTTAAAGAGATATTAGTAGTATACAACAATACTATACTGGTGGTCAGGCACTGGTCACCACTCCTGCAGCAAAAGTGTGCACTGTTAATTAATATAATTGTACTCCTGGCTCCTGCTAACAACCTGCAGTGCTCCCCAGTCTCCCCCACAATTAATTATAAGCTTTTAATTTATACATTGATGACTGTGCAGCACACTGGGCTGAGCTGAGTGCACACAGACTGAGTCACACTGTGTGACTGACTGTGCTGTGTATCGTTTTTTTTTTCAGGCAGAGAACGGATATAGCAGAGAGAAGTGAACGGATATATTATATTAAATAAAAGTTAACTAGCAACTGCACTGGTCACTGACTGTGGTAAACTAACTCTGTCTGCGACTCTGCACAATCTCTCTCTATCTAATCTATCTATCTCTATTCTAATGGAGAGGACGCCAGACACGTCCTCTCCCTATCAATCTCAATGCACGAGTGAAAATGGCGGCGACGCGCGGCTCCTTATATAGAATCCGAGTCTCGCGATAGAATCCGAGCCTCGCGAGAATCCGACAGCGTCATGATGACGTTCGGGCGCGCTCGGGTTAACCGAGCAAGGCGGGAAGATCCGAGTCGCTCGGACCCGTGGAAAAAAAAGTGAAGTTCGTGCGGGTTCGGATTCAAAGAAACCGAACCCGCTCATCTCTAGTTTAATGATGAGTTCACAGTTAGTCAGTTTGGGTGTATTTATAGGTAATTTATATCTTTTAGAATTAGTTTACGGGCATCATTTTGACAAGTGGGTCCATATAATTAGTATAAAACATATGTGGATGTCGGGGCCGGTGGCCCAACTTTTATCCCGTAGGGGCGGAGCGTACCTCCGTCCCTGCAACCGTTGGGGGACAGGGGTAGTGGCAGAAGGTCGACCCCTGTCCTTGGATTTTTGATTTTCGATGTCTGGGATGGAGGCAGCAGGCCAATCCCGGAACATCTGGGGCAGGAGGCTCCCTAACACATATGTTTTTTACTGCTTGTTTTTTATGTATTATAATGTTTATCACCCATGTTACATTTATTATGTTTAACCGTTCTTCTCCTCGCCACCTTTAGTTAGAGAGGGAAGTCTGCATTTTAGTTTTAGTATTCAATAGGCCTCCCTCTCAGTCAGAAAATAAAAGCTGACCCCTTTTCACACCAACTACAGTTGTGGTGTCTTTATTTCATAAGATAAGTGTGCTTGAGTGGCGCGTGGAAGCATCTGACGTGTGAGGTTTAAGACTGCGTAAGGAATATAATATGACAGCAGCAGCATAAACACGCCGTCCGTGCTTGCAGAGCGCCGCTTGGTGCATCACTTTGGCCTGCAAGGGGTTAATGTTTTTGTAGTGGGAGGAACGTTGAGTGAGGAACTGGTAGGCCATTGGCCGGATTGTGGATAGGGGCTGTACAGCCTGGATATAGGTGGCTAATCCACCATTTCCTGCCTCTTTCAGTGTCTTCACGCAGCCCGCCCTCCCGCCCCAAAAAAACCGAAACAGAGTTGGTTTTGGTTTTACTATGGGGTTCTTTGTGTCGGCTTTCGGTGGCCGGTTTTCTGAACGGTTACTTAAGTTTAATGATGAGTTCACAGTTAGTCAGTTTGGGTGTATTTATAGGTAATTTATATCTTTTAGAATTAGTTTACGGGCATCATTTTGACAAGTGGGTCCATATAATTAGTATAAAACATATGTGGATGTCGGGGCCGGTGGCCCAACTTTTATCCCGTAGGGGCGGAGCGTACCTCCGTCCCTGCAACCGTTGGGGGACAGGGGTAGTGGCAGAAGGTCGACCCCTGTCCTTGGATTTTTGATTTTCGATGTCTGGGATGGAGGCAGCAGGCCGATCCCGGAACATCTGGGGCAGGAGGCTCCCTAACACATATGTTTTTTACTGCTTGTTTTTTATGTATTATAATGTTTATCACCCATGTTACATTTATTATGTTTAACCGTTCTTCTCCTCGCCACCTTTAGTTAGAGAGGGAAGTCTGCATTTTAGTTTTAGTATTCAATAGGCCTCCCTCTCAGTCAGAAAATAAAAGCTGACCCCTTTTCACGCCAACTACAGTTGTGGTGTCTTTATTTCATAAGATAAGTGTGCTTGAGTGGCGCGTGGAAGCATCTGACGTGTGAGGTTTATGCAGGCTCAATCTAGCAGTTCGCTCACTTCAGCACTTTGTGAAAGAGGTGTTTGTGTTCTTGGAACACTGGGCGGACTTCTCAGTCAGGCGCCATCTTTTTTTGTCACGATGGATAGCACCTGAATGAGGAGGGGGCAGCAGTGCTGGGGGGAAGGATGGTTAGAAGGTTGGAGGAGTTTTTAAACTAGGTGCCTGGGGGGAGGGACAAGAAAGAATTAGTGGGACTAAAAGAGAGAGTAGAAAAGAGGGCTGTATAAAGTATAATAGGGGTGGAGAGGGGGAAGGAGAAAAAGGAGATTTATGGTAAGAACTTACCTTTGTTAAATCTCTTCCTGCGAGGTACACTGGGTTCCACAGGGATAACATTGGGGTGTAGAGTTGGATCTTGGGGGGTCATTCCGAGTTGTTCGCTCGCAAGCTGCTTTTAGCAGCTTTGCACACGCTAAGCCGCCGCCTACTGGGAGTGAATCTTAGCTTATCAAAATTGCGAACGAAAGATTAGCAGAATTGCGAATAGACACTTCTTAGCAGTTTCTGAGTAGCTCCAGACTTACTCGGCATCTGCGATCAGTTCAGTGCTTGTCGTTCCTGGTTTGACGTCACAAACACACCCAGCGTTCGCCCAGACACTCCTCCGTTTCTCCAGCCACTCCCGCGTTTTTCCCAGAAACGGTAGCGTTTTTTCGCACACACCCATAAAACGGCCAGTTTCCACCCAGAAACACCCACTTCCTGTCAATCACATTATGATCACCAGAACGAAGAAAAAACCTCGTAATGCCGTGAGTAAAAAACCTAACTGCATAGCAAATTTACTTGGCGCAGTTGCACTGCGGACATTGCGCATGCGCATTAGCGACTAATCGCTCCGTTGCGAGAAAAAAATAACGAGCGAACAACTCGGAATGACCCCCATGATCCGAGGCACCAACAGAATAAAAGCTTTGACTGTTGCCAAGATGCACAGTGCCGCCTCCTCTATAACCCCGCCTCCATGCACACGAGCTCAGTTTTGTTAACCAGTCCAATGCAGTAGCAGGTAAAAGAGACGACAACAGTTAGTAGCCACATACACCACATTCACACGACTGGAGAAGCTATCGGCGGCTAATGCCATACAAACCCAAAGAAGCTAAGTGCGTCAGGGTGGGCACCCTGTGGAACCCAGTGTACCTCGCAGAAAGAGATTTAACAAAGGTAAGTTCTTACCATAAATCTCCTTTTCTGCAGCGGGGTACACTGGGGTTCCACAGGAATAACATCGGGGATGTCCTAAAGCAGTTCCTCATGGGAGGGGACGCACTGTAGCGGGCACAAGAACCCGGCGTCCAAAGGAGGCATCTTGGGAGGCGGAAGTATCGAAGGCATAGAACCTTATGAACGTGTTCACTGAAGACCACGTAGCCGCCTTGCACAATTGTTCCAGGGTTGCACCACAGCGGGCCGCCCAAGAAGGTCCAACAGACAGAGTAGAATGGGTTTTGATGGTAGCAGGAGCTGGAAGGCTAGCCTGTACATAAGCATGTGCAATCACCATTTTAATCCATCTGGCCAAGGTCTGCTTGTTAGCAGGCCAGTCACGTTTGTGAAAACCAAAAAGGACAAAGAGAGAATCAGATCTCCGAAGAGAAGCTGTCCTCTTCACATAAATATGGAGAGCCCGTACCACATCCAAAGACCACTCTTTGGAGGATAAACCTGGAGAGGTAAAGGGTGGAAAGAGGACACTACCTTAGGGAGATAACCAGGGCGAGTTCTAAGAAACGCGCGGTCATGGTAAAAAATCAGAAAGGGTGACTGACAGGACAAGGCACCCAAGTCTGAAACCCGTCTAGCAGAGTCAATAGCCAGCAAAAACAAGACCTTAAGAGTAAGCCATTTAAGGTCTACAGACTCAAGAGGCTCAAATAGAGACTCTTGTAAGGCACCCAGAACAACCGACAAATCCAAAGGAGCCACAAGCGGGACATAGGGAGGTTGAATCCGTAAAACACCCTGAGTGAAGGTATGAACATCAGGCAGAGTCGCAATTTTCCTCTGAAACCAAATCGACAAGGCAGAAATATGAACCTTGAGGGAGTCCAGACGAAGGCAAGAGTGTAAGTGGACTTCAAACAACCCTCAACACGCTTATCCATCGGTTCCTTCAGAGAGGTGACGGTAGTGACAGGCAGAGCAGATGATACCACCAGACATGCGACCTGTGAATCCATCGGTGACAGCATTTCCCAATATTTGCTTAACTCTGTAGCGAGGGGATAGCGAGCTAGCATCTTCTTAGACAGAGAGAATTTCCTTCCTGGATATTCCCAGGATTCCTGACGTATGTCAACTAAATGGTCAGAATGTGATAAAACTAACTTAGTAACCTTCTGACGCTTGAATTTATCTGTTTTCTTAGAGGGAGCCGGAGGTTCTTCGCCGTCATCAATTTGAAGAATCAGCCTTATAGCCTCTAAGATGTCAGGAACATCCACTCGGGTCAAGGATTCCCCATCAGAAGCATCTGCATCAGTGTCTGAGGAATCAGTATATGCGCCATCTTCATCAGAAGAAGTGTCTGTAACATGTGTGGTTGTGAGGACGTAATGGCCTGCTTACCCCTTGGTCTTAGGTGGGCGAGGGTTAGGAATTTGCTTGGCCAAAGACTGATTTAAATGCTGTAACTGTGAGGACAGAGTATGCGCCCATGGTGGATTAACAGCAGAGACAATATGTGGCTGTAATGGGACAGGAGGTCCCACAGGGGGCGCAAGTCTAGTTACCAACGTAGTCAGTAAATTAGAAAATGTAGCCCACGGCAGGTCAGTAGTTGCCCTCGTTGTAGTAGACTGACTGAGGGGTACAAAGCCCCCAGCACCTGAACCCTCAGATGCAATATTTTCCTCAGAGACATCCATGGCATGAACACTGCAGGACGCAGGGTCAGCCACAGAACCCTCACCCTGTTGAGCTGACATTATAAGAAAACTTTACCTTAGGATGGAAGCAGACAAAGTACATAACAAAAATCCCCCCGGATAGTGTGACTACAGACGTATATGGTGACTGTAATACACAGAGAAAATACCAAAAGAGTATATCCTGTGATAACCACTATATTATATGAAAACCCTGACGCACAGAGCCCCTCTCAGGGTACAGAATATAGGGATATTCTGTGAAATACACAGAATGGAAGTCACACAGCAGCTATTGGCACACACACAGTCACATGTACAATGCAGAAAGTAGAGATGTGCGGCGGGTACTATTCGTATTTTGTGTTTTGGTTTTGTTTCTAATTCCACTTTCGTGTTTTGGTTTTGCCTTGGGTTTGCCAAAACCACCCTTTCGTGTTTTGGTTTTGGTTTTGGATCTGGATGATTTTTGAACAAAAAAATTAAAACAAGTAAAATCACAGAATTTGGGGGTAATTTTGCTCCTACGGTATTATTAGCCTCAATAACAAATCATTTCCACTAATTTCCAGTCTATTCTGAACACCTCACACCTCACAATGGTGGTCATTCCGAGTCGTTCGCTCGTTGCCGATTTTCACTATGCTGCGATTTGTTGCTAAATGCGCATGCGCATGGTATGCAGCTTGCATGCGCTTAGTTATTTAACTAAAAACTTAGCAGTTTTACTGTTGTTCGTGCGGCGCTTTTCAGTCGCACTGCTGATCGGTGAGTGATTGACAGGAAAGGGGCGTTTCTGGGTGGTAACTGAGCGTTTTTTGAGAGTGTGCTAAAAAACGCAGGCGTGTCAGGGAAAACGCGGGAGTGTCTGGAGAAACGGGGGAGTGGCTGGCCGAACGCAGGGCGTGTTTGTGACGTCAAACCAGGAACTAAACGGACCGAGCTGATCGCAATCTAGGAGTAGGTCTGGAGCTACTCAGAAACTGCAAGAAAATATTTAGTAGCAATTCTGCTACTCTTTCGTTCGCTATTCTGCTAAGCTAAGACACACTCCCAGAGGGCGGCAGCCTAGCGTGTGCAATGCTGCTAAAAGCAGCTAGTGAGCGAACAACTCGGAATGAGGGCCAATATTGTTTTTAGGCCAAAGGTTGCACTGAGGTTGCTGGATGACTAAGCTAAACGACACAAGTGGAAAACACAAACACCTGGCCCATCTAGGAGTGGCACTGCAGTGTCAGACAGGAAGGCAGATATAAAAAAAAAAGGCCCCAAACAGCACATCATGCAAAGAAGAAAAAGAATTGCAATGAGGTAGTTGTATGACTAAGCTAAGCGACACAAACAATTGGCCCATCTAGGCGTGGCACTGCAGTGGCAGACAGGAGGGCAGATATCAAAACTAAGGCCCCAGCACATGATGCAAAGAAGAAAAAAAGGTGCACCGAGGTTGCTGTAGGCCTAAGCTAAGCGACACAACCACCTGGCCCATCTAGTAGTGTCACGCAGTGGCTGAATGTCGAGAGTGGGCCGCAATTGTTCAGTCCACTGACAGCATCTCCAGCATGCTCCAGTCACTTTAAAAAAAATATGCAATTGGTGGACTTATACCTACGGCAGTACCCCAGGACTAATACAGCAGTACCCCTGGACTCATATGGCAGTGTCACACAGGATAGCACTTTTCAAAAACTAGGCCCCAAACAGCACCTCATGCTAAGATGTCGAAGAGGTGCAATGAGGTAGCTGTATGACTAAGCCAAGCGACACAAACAATTCCAACTGGAATTATACTTCTAAATCACTGGAATTAATTGGCAAGATTACTGTAATTAATAATTATAAATCACTGAAATTAATTGCCAAAATCACTGTAATTATACGTCCAAATCACTGGAATTAAATGGCAAACTCTCGCTATCGCCTGCCTAGTGAAGTGGAATCCACATGGGATTTGTTACCGGGGACACAATACCTCCATCAATTGCCTAAATCCCAGCACTAATGGTGGATACCGGACGCACGTCTAACACCAACTTAAGTGTCAAGGCCTCAGTTATGAGAACTTCCATCGTCATGTGAACCTGAACCACTAGTCATGAACACAGGCCAGGACCTCAGCCGTTCCATGCCACTCCGTGTCGTAAATGGCATATTGGCAAGTTTACGTTTCTCCTCAGACGATTTAAATTTCTTTTTTTGTTTCTTTTTACTGAACTTTGGCTTTTTGGATTTTACATGCCCTCTACTATCACTTTGGGCATCAGCCTTGGCAGACGACGTTGATGGCATTTCATTGTATATGTCATGGCTAGTGGCAGCAGCTACAGCACTAGGAGGAAGTGGTTCTTGATGATCTTTCCCTATTTTCTCCACAAAATTTTTGTTCTCCATTATTTTTTGGGAGCTATATGAGACAATGGTGGTCATTCCGAGTTGTTCGCTAGCTGTTTTCGTTTGCAGCGCAGCATTTAGTAAAAAAAGCGGCACTTCTGCGCATGCGTAAGAGCCGCAATGCGCATGGGCGACATACTTTCACAACAGCCAAAGTAGTTTCACACAAGGTCTAGCAAAGCTTTTCAGTTGCACTGCTTGCCGCAGAGTGATTGACAGGAAGTGGGCGTTTCTGGGTGTCAACTGACCGTTTTCAGGGAGTGTGTGGAAAAACGCAGGCGTGGTTGGGGAAATGCAGGCGTGGCTGGCCAAACGCAGGGCGTGTTCATGACGTCAAAACAGGAACTAAATAGTCTGAAGTGATCGCAAGCTAGGAGTAGGTCTGGAGCTGCTCAGAAACTAGAGATGAGCGCCGGAAATTTTTCGGGTTTTGTGTTTTGGTTTTGGGTTCGGTTCCGCGGCCGTGTTTTGGGTTCGACCGCGTTTTGGCAAAACCTCACCGAATTTTTTTTGTCGGATTCGGGTGTGTTTTGGATTCGGGTGTTTTTTTAAAAAAACCCTAAAAAACAGCTTAAATCATAGAATTTGGGGGTAATTTTGATCCCAAAGTATTATTAACCTCAAAAAACATAATTTACACTCATTTTCAGCCTATTCTGAACACATCACACCTCACAATATTATTTTTAGTCCTAAAATTTGCACCGAGGTCGCTGTGTGAGTAAGATAAGCGACCCTAGTGGCCGACACAAACACCGGGCCCATCTAGGAGTGGCACTGCAGTGTCACGCAGGATGGCCCTTCCAAAAAACCCTCCCCAAACAGCACATGACGCAAAGAAAAAAAGAGGCGCAATGAGGTAGCTGACTGTGTGAGTAAGATTAGCGACCCTAGTGGCCGACACAAACACCGGGCACATCTAGGAGTGGCACTGCAGTGTCACGCAGGATGTCCCTTCCAAAAAACCCTCCCCAAACAGCACATGACGCAAAGAAAAAAAGAGGCGCAATGAGGTAGCTGTGTGAGTAAGATTAGCGACCCTAGTGGCCGACACAAACACCGGGCCCATCTAGGAGTGGCATTGCAGTGTCACGCAGGATGTCCCTTCCAAAAAACCCTCCCCAATCAGCACATGATGCAAAGAAAAAGAAAAGAAAAAAGAGGTGCAAGATGGAATTATCCTTGGGCCCTCCCACCCACCCTTATGTTGTATAAACAAAACAGGACATGCACACTTTAACCAACCCATCATTTCAGTGACAGGGTCTGCCACACGACTGTGACTGATATGACGGGTTGGTTTGGACCCCCCCCAAAAAAGAAGCAATTAATCTCTCCTTGCACAAACTGGCTCTACAGAGGCAAGATGTCCACCTCATCTTCACCCTCCGATATATCACCGTGTACATCCCCCTCCTCACAGATTATCAATTCGTCCCCACTGGAATCCACCATCTCAGCTCCCTGTGTACTTTGTGGAGGCAATTGCTGCTGGTCAATGTCTCCGCGGAGGAATTGATTATAATTCATTTTAATGAACATCATCTTCTCCACATTTTCTGGATGTAACCTCGTACGCCGATTGCTGACAAGGTGAGCGGCGGCACTAAACACTCTTTCGGAGTACACACTTGTGGGAGGGCAACTTAGGTAGAATAAAGCCAGTTTGTGCAAGGGCCTCCAAATTGCCTCTTTTTCCTGCCAGTATAAGTACGGACTGTGTGACGTGCCTACTTGGATGCGGTCACTCATATAATCCTCCACCATTCTATCAATGTTGAGAGAATCATATGCAGTGACAGTAGACGACATGTCCGTAATCGTTGTCAGGTCCTTCAGTCCGGACCAGATGTCAGCATCAGCAGTCGCTCCAGACTGCCCTGCATCACCGCCAGCGGGTGGGCTCGGAATTCTGAGCCTTTTCCTCGCACCCCCAGTTGCGGGAGAATGTGAAGGAGGAGATGTTGACAGGTCGCGTTCCGCTTGACTTGACAATTTTGTCACCAGCAGGTCTTTCAACCCCAGCAGACCTGTGTCTGCCGGAAAGAGAGATCCAAGGTAGGCTTTAAATCTAGGATCGAGCACGGTGGCCAAAATGTAGTGCTCTGATTTCAACAGATTGACCACCCGTGAATCCTTGTTAAGCGAATTAAGGGCTGCATCCACAAGTCCCACATGCCTAGCGGAATCGCTCCATGTTAGCTCCTTCTTCAATGCCTCCAGCTTCTTCTGCAAAAGCCTGATGAGGGGAATGACCTGACTCAGGCTGGCAGTGTCTGAACTGACTTCACGTGTGGCAAGTTCAAAGGGCATCAGAACCTTGCACAACGTTGAAATCATTCTCCACTGCACTTGAGACAGGTGCATTCCATCTCCTATATCGTGCTCAATTGTATAGGCTTGAATGGCCTTTTGCTGCTCCTCCAACCTCTGAAGCATATAGAGGGTTGAATTCCACCTCGTTACCACTTCTTGCTTCAGATGATGGCAGGGCAGGTTCAGTAGTTTTTGGTGGTGCTCCAGTTTTCTGTACGTGGTGCCTGTACGCCGAAAGTGTCCCGCAATTTTTCTGGCCACCGACAGCATCTCTTGCACGCCCCTGTCGTTTTTTAAAAAATTCTGCACCACCAAATTCAAGGTATGTGCAAAACATGGGACGTGCTGGAATTTGCCCATATTTAATGCACACACAATATTGCTGGCGTTGTCCGATGCCACAAATCCACAGGAGAGTCCAATTGGGGTAAGCCATTCCGCGATGATCTTCCTCAGTTGCCGTAAGAGGTTTTCAGCTGTGTGCGTATTCTGGAAAGCGGTGATACAAAGCGTAGCCTGCCTAGGAAAGAGTTGGCGTTTGCGAGATGCTGCTACTGGTGCCGCCGCTGCTGTTCTTGCGGCGGGAGTCCATACATCTACCCAGTGGGCTGTCACAGTCATATAGTCCTGACCCTGCCCTGCTCCACTTGTCCACATGTCCGTGGTTAAGTGGACATTGGGTACAACTGCATTTTTTAGGACACTGGTGAGTCTTTTTCTGACGTCCGTGTACATTCTCGGTATCGCCTGCCTAGAGAAGTGGAACCTAGATGGTATTTGGTAACGGGGGCACACTGCCTCAATAAATTGTCTAGTTCCCTGTGAACTAACGGCGGATACCGGACGCACGTCTAACACCAACATAGTTGTCAAGGACTCAGTTATCCGCTTTGCAGTAGGATGACTGCTGTGATATTTCATCTTCCTCGCAAAGGACTGTTGAACAGTCAATTGCTTACTGGAAGTAGTACAAGTGGGCTTACGACTTCCCCTCTGGGATGACCATCGACTCCCAGCGGCAACAACAGCAGCGCCAGCAGCAGTAGGCGTTACACGCAAGGATGCATCGGAGGAATCCCAGGCAGGAGAGGACTCGTCAGACTTGCCAGTGACATGGCCTGCAGGACTATTGGCATTCCTGGGGAAGGAGGAAATTGACACTGAGGGAGTTGGTGGGGTGGTTTGCGTGAGCTTGGTTACAAGAGGAAGGGATTTACTGGTCAGTGGACTGCTTCCGCTGTCACCCAAAGTTTTTGAACTTGTCACTGACTTATTATGAATGCGCTGCAGGTGACGTATAAGGGAGGATGTTCCGAGGTGGTTAACGTCCTTACCCCTACTTATTACAGCTTGACAAAGGGAACACACGGCTTGACACCTGTTGTCCGCATTTCTGGTGAAATACCTCCACACCGAAGAGCTGATTTTTTTGGTATTTTCACCTGGCATGTCAACGGCCATATTCCTCCCACGGACAACAGGTGTCTCCTCGGGTGCCTGACTTAAACAAACCACCTCACCATCAGAATCCTCCTGGTCAATTTCCTCCCCAGCGCCAGCAACACCCATATCCTCCTCATCCTGGTGTACTTCAACACTGACATCTTCAATCTGACTATCAGGAACTGGACTGCGGGTGCTCCTTCCAGCACTTGCAGGGGGCATGCAAATAGTGGAAGGCGCATGCTCTTCACGTCCAGTGTTGGGAAGGTCAGGCATCGCAAACGACACAATTGGACTCTCCTTGTGGATTTGGGATTTCAAAGAACGCACAGTTCTTTGCGGTGCTTTTGCCAGCTTGAGTCTTTTCATTTTTCTAGCGAGAGGCTGAGTGCTTCCATCCTCATGTGAAGCTGAACCACTAGCCATGAACATAGGCCAGGGCCTCAGCCGTTCCTTGCCACTCCGTGTGGTAAATGGCATATTGGCAAGTTTACGCTTCTCCTCCGACAATTTTATTTTAGGTTTTGGAGTCCTTTTTTTTCTGATATTTGGTGTTTTGGATTTGACATGCTCTGTACTATGACATTGGGCATCGGCCTTGGCAGACGACGTTGCTGGCATTTCATCGTCTCGGCCATGACTAGTGGCAGCAGCTTCAGCACGAGGTGGAAGTGGATCTTGATCTTTCCCTAATTTTGGAACCTCAACTTTTTTGTTCTCCATATTTTATAGGCAGAACTAAAAGGCACCTCAGGTAAACAATGGAGATGGATGGATTGGATACTAGTATACAATTATGGACGGACTGCCACGGTTAGGTGGTATAAAAAAACCACGGTTAGGTGGTATATATTATAATAATAATACAATTATGGATGGACGGACTGCCTGCCGACTGCCGACACAGAGGTAGCCACAGCCGTGAACTACCGCACTGTACACTGGTTGATAAAGAGATAGTAGTATACTCGTAACAACTAGTATGACACTATGACGACGGTATAAAGAATGAAAAAAAAACCACGGTTAGGTGGTATATATTATAATAATAATACAATTATGGATGGACGGACTGCCTGCCGACTGCCGACACAGAGGTAGCCACAGCCGTGAACTACCGCACTGTACACTGGTTGATAAAGAGATAGTAGTATACTCGTAACAACTAGTATGACACTATGACGACGGTATAAAGAATGAAAAAAAAACCACGGTTAGGTGGTATATATTATAATAATAATACAATTATGGATGGACGGACTGCCTGCCGACTGCCGACACAGAGGTAGCCACAGCCGTGAACTACCGCACTGTACACTGGTTGATAAAGAGATAGTAGTATACTCGTAACAACTAGTATGACACTATGACGACGGTATAAAGAATGAAAAAAAAACCACGGTTAGGTGGTATATATTATAATAATAATACAATTATGGATGGACGGACTGCCTGCCGACTGCCGACACAGAGGTAGCCACAGCCGTGAACTACCGCACTGTACACTGGTTGATAAAGAGATAGTAGTATACTCGTAACAACTAGTATGACACTATGACGACGGTATAAAGAATGAAAAAAAAACCACGGTTAGGTGGTATATATTATAATAATAATACAATTATGGATGGACGGACTGCCTGCCGACTGCCGACACAGAGGTAGCCACAGCCGTGAACTACCGCACTGTACACTGGTTGATAAAGAGATAGTAGTATACTCGTAACAACTAGTATGACACTATGACGACGGTATAAAGAATGCAAAAAAAACCACAGTTAGGTGGTATATATTATAATAATAATACAATTATGGATGGACGGACTGCCTGCCGACTGCCGACACAGAGGTAGCCACAGCCGTGAACTACCGCACTGTACACTGGTTGATAAAGAGATAGTAGTATACTCGTAACAACTAGTATGACACTATGACGGTATAAAGAATGAAAAAAAAACCACGGTTAGGTGGTATATATTATAATAATAATACAATTATGGATGGACGGACTGCCTGCCGACTGCCGACACAGAGGTAGCCACAGCCGTGAACTACCGCACTGTACACTGGTTGATAAAGAGATAGTAGTATACTCGTAACAATTAGGATGACACTATGACGGTATAAAGAATGAAAAAAAAACCACGGTTAGGTGGTAGGTATATAATAATAAATAATACAATTCTGGTCGGACGGACTGCCTGCCGTGTGCCGACACAGAGGTAGCCACAGCCGTGAACTACCGCACTGTACACTGGTTGATAAAGAGATAGTAGTATACTCGTAACAATTAGGATGACACTATGACGGTATAAAGAATGAAAAAAAAACCACGGTTAGGTGGTAGGTATATAATAATAAATAATACAATTCTGGTCGGACGGACTGCCTGCCGTGTGCCGACACAGAGGTAGCCACAGCCGTGAACTACCGCACTGTACACTGGTTGATAAAGAGATAGTAGTATACTCGTAACAATTAGGATGACACTATGACGGTATAAAGAATGAAAAAAAAACCACGGTTAGGTGGTAGGTATATAATAATAAATAATACAATTCTGGTCGGACGGACTGCCTGCCGTGTGCCGACACAGAGGTAGCCACAGCCGTGAACTACCGCACTGTACACTGGCTGATAAAGAGATAGTAGTATACTCGTAACAATTAGGATGACACTATGACGGTATAAAGAATGAAAAAAAAACCACGGTTAGGTGGTAGGTATATAATAATAAATAATACAATTCTGGTCGGACGGACTGCCTGCCGTGTGCCGACACAGAGGTAGCCACAGCCGTGAACTACCGCACTGTACACTGGTTGATAAAGAGATAGTAGTATACTCGTAACAATTAGGATGACACTATGACGGTATAAAGAATGAAAAAAAAACCACGGTTAGGTGGTAGGTATATAATAATAAATAATACAATTCTGGTCGGACGGACTGCCTGCCGTGTGCCGACACAGAGGTAGCCACAGCCGTGAACTACCGCACTGTACTGTGTCTGCTGCTAATATAGACTGGTTGATATTTAAAGAGATATTAGTAGTATACAACAATACTATACTGGTGGTCAGGCACTGGTCACCACTCCTGCAGCAAAAGTGTGCACTGTTAATTAATATAATTGTACTCCTGGCTCCTGCTAACAACCTGCAGTGCTCCCCAGTCTCCCCCACAATTAATTATAAGCTTTTAATTTATACATTGATGACTGTGCAGCACACTGGGCTGAGCTGAGTGCACACAGACTGAGTCACACTGTGTGACTGACTGTGCTGTGTATCGTTTTTTTTTTCAGGCAGAGAACGGATATAGCAGAGAGAAGTGAACGGATATATTATATTAAATAAAAGTTAACTAGCAACTGCACTGGTCACTGACTGTGGTAAACTAACTCTGTCTGCGACTCTGCACAATCTCTCTCTATCTAATCTATCTATCTCTATTCTAATGGAGAGGACGCCAGACACGTCCTCTCCCTATCAATCTCAATGCACGAGTGAAAATGGCGGCGACGCGCGGCTCCTTATATAGAATCCGAGTCTCGCGATAGAATCCGAGCCTCGCGAGAATCCGACAGCGTCATGATGACGTTCGGGCGCGCTCGGGTTAACCGAGCAAGGCGGGAAGATCCGAGTCGCTCGGACCCGTGGAAAAAAAAGTGAAGTTCGTGCGGGTTCGGATTCAAAGAAACCGAACCCGCTCATCTCTATCAGAAACTGCACAATCTTTTTTTGTTGCCGCGCTGCGATCCTTTCGTTTACACTTCTGCTAAAATACACTCACAGAGGGCGGCGGATTAGCATTTGCACGGCTGCTAAAAGCAGCTAGCAAGCAAACAACTCGGAATGAGGGCCAATATGCGGCACAGGAATTACTGGAATTACTGATGAGACAGGACACTACCACTGGTCTGATGCAGCACAACAGGTTGTTGTTGTTGTTATAATTATTATACTTCAGCAGTGGACATATAGCAGCAGCGTATATCGTCACTGGAATTACTGATGACACAGGACACTACCACTGGTCTGATGCAGCACAACACGTTGTTGTTATAATTATTATACTGCAGCAGTGGACATATAGCAGCAGCGTATATTGTCACTGGAATTACTGATGAGACAGGACACTACCACTGGTCTGATGCAGCACAACACGTTGTTGTTATAATTATTATACTGCAGCAGTGGACATATAGCAGCAGCGCATATCGTCACTGGAATTACTGATGACACAGGACACTACCACTGATCTGCACAACACAGCACCACTTTATACAGCTACACTGGATATATGGCAGCAGAGAACACCAACACTGTGAATGGCTGGACTGATGCAGCACAATACACTGACTACACTGGACTGGTCTGCACAGCACAGCACCACTTATACAGCTACACTGGATATATGGCAGCAGAGAACACCAACACTGTGACTGCCTGGACTGATGCAGCACAATACACTGAGTGACTACACTGGACTGGAAAACACTTGCCACCCCACTTTCCCAACACACAGACAATGAACACCGAGGACACGTTCTCTCTATACACTCTCCGAGACTGGAGTGAAAATGGCCGCGACGCGCGGCTCCTTATATGGAATCCAAATCCCGTGAGAATCCGACAGCGGGATGATGACGTTTTGCCATGTTCGGGTTTCCGAGTCCGGCAGGAAAACCCGAGCCATGCTCGGATCCGGACTCGGAAGGCAAAGTCTGGTAGGGTTCGGTTCTCTGAGAACCGAACCCGCTCATCTCTAAAGGTTATACTTGCCTCTTGTGAAACTGGTAAGCCTGATTTGAAGAATCTGTGAGGTGGGAGCTCCTGAAACTCCAGTCTGTAGCCCTGGGAAATAAGATCTATGACCCAGGGATCCTGGCATGATGTTGTCCAGATGTGACTGAAAAATTTTAGTTGGGCTCCCAACTGACAGCCCTCCAGGCATCGCGGTCCACTGTCATGGTGAAGGCTTAGAGGAAGCAGAGCCTGAGCACTGTTCCTGAGCACCTGCCATTGCTGGTTTGCTTGGTTTACCTCTTGCGCCTCTGGAGGCCATAGAAGCACCTCTGGATTTGCCCTTAAACTTGGCTGTCCGAAAGGACTGTAACTTTGAAGCTGAATAAGCTTTCCTGGCTGGGGGAGCTGCAGAAGGAAGATACGTACACTTACCCGCAGTAACTTTGGAGATCCAGTTGTCTAGTTCATTTCCAAACAAGGCCTCTCCTGTGAATGGTAGGCCTTCTACTAGAGATGAGCGCCTGAAATTTTTCGGGTTTTGTGTTTTGGTTTTGGGTTCGGTTCCGCGGCCGTGTTTTGGGTTCGAACGCGTTTTGGCAAAACCTCACCGAATTTTTTTTGTCGGATTCAGGTGTGTTTTGGATTCGGGTGTTTTTTTCAAAAAACACTAAAAAACAGCTTAAATCATAGAATTTGGGGGTCATTTTGATCCCAAAGTATTATTAACCTCAAAAAACATAATTTACACTCATTTTCAGTCTATTCTGAATACCTCACACCTCACAATATTATTTTTAGTCCTAAAATTTGCACCGAGGTCGCTGTGTGAGTAAGATAAGCGACCCTAGTGGCCGACACAAACACCGGGCCCATCTAGGAGTGGCACTGCAGTGTCACGCAGGATGTCCCTTCCAAAAAACCCTCCCCAAACAGCACATGACGCAAAGAAAAAAAGAGGCGCAATGAGGTAGCTGTGTGAGTAAGATTAGCGACCCTAGTGGCCGACACAAACACCGGGCCCATCTAGGAGTGGCACTGCAGTGTCACGCAGGATGGCCCTTCCAAAAAACCCTCCCCAAACAGCACATGACGCAAAGAAAAAAAGAGGCGCAATGAGGTAGCTGTGTGAGTAAGATTAGCGACCCTAGTGGCCGACACAAACACCGGGCCCATCTAGGAGTGGCACTGCAGTGTCACGCAGGATGTCCCTTCCAAAAAACCCTCCCCAAACAGCACATGACGCAAAGAAAAAAAGAGGCGCAATGAGGTAGCTGTGTGAGTAAGATTAGCGACCCTAGTGGCCGACACAAACACCGGGCCCATCTAGGAGTGGCACTGCAGTGTCACGCAGGATGTCCCTTCCAAAAAACCCTCCCCAAACAGCGTATGACGCAAAGAAAAAAAGAGGCGCAATGAGGTAGCTGTGTGAGTAAGATTAGCGACCCTAGTGGCCGACACAAACACCGGGCCCATCTAGGAGTGGCACTGCAGTGTCACGCAGGATGGCCCTTCCAAAAAACCCTCCCCAAACAGCACATGACGCAAAGAAAAAAAGAGGCGCAATGAGGTAGCTGTGTGAGTAAGATTAGCGACCCTAGTGGCCGACACAAACACCGGGCCCATCTAGGAGTGGCACTGCAGTGTCACGCAGGATGTCCCTTCCAAAAAACCCTCCCCAAACAGCACATGACGCAAAGAAAAAAAGAGGCGCAATGAGGTAGCTGTGTGAGTAAGATTAGCGACCCTAGTGGCCGACACAAACACCGGGCCCATCTAGGAGTGGCACTGCAGTGTCACGCAGGATGTCCCTTCCAAAAAACCCTCCCCAAACAGCACATGACGCAAAGAAAAAAAGAGGCGCAATGAGGTAGCTGACTGTGTGAGTAAGATTAGCGACCCTAGTGGCCGACACAAACACCGGGCCCATTTAGGAGTGGCACTGCAGTGTCACGCAGGATGTCCCTTCCAAAAAACCCTCCCCAATCAGCACATGATGCAAAGAAAAAGAAAAGAAAAAAGAGGTGCAAGATGGAATTGTCCTTGGGCCCTCCCACCCACCCTTATGTTGTATAAACAAAACAGGACATGCACACTTTAACCAACCCATCATTTCAGTGACAGGGTCTGCCACACGACTGTGACTGATATGACGGGTTGGTTTGGACCCCCCCCAAAAAAGAAGCAATTAATCTCTCCTTGCACAAACTGGCTCTACAGAGGCAAGATGTCCACCTCATCATCACCCTCCGATATATCACCGTGTACATCCCCCTCCTCACAGATTATCAATTCGTCCCCACTGGAATCCACCATCTCAGCTCCCTGTGTACTTTGTGGAGGCAATTGCTGCTGGTCAATGTCTCCGCGGAGGAATTGATTATAATTCATTTTAATGAACATCATCTTCTCCACATTTCCTGGATGTAACCTCGTACGCCGATTGCTGACAAGGTGAGCGGCGGCACTAAACACTCTTTCGGAGTACACACTTGTGGGAGGGCAACTTAGGTAGAATAAAGCCAGTTTGTGCAAGGGCCTCCAAATTGCCTCTTTTTCCTGCCAGTATAAGTACGGACTGTGTGACGTGCCTACTTGGATGCGGTCACTCATATAATCCTCCACCATTCTATCAATGTTGAGAGAATCATATGCAGTGACAGTAGACGACATGTCCGTAATCGTTGTCAGGTCCTTCAGTCCGGACCAGATGTCAGCATCAGCAGTCGCTCCAGACTGCCCTGCATCACCGCCAGCGGGTGGGCTCGGAATTCTGAGCCTTTTCCTCGCACCCCCAGTTGCGGGAGAATGTGAAGGAGGAGATGTTGACAGGTCGCGTTCCGCTTGACTTGACAATTTTGTCACCAGCAGGTCTTTCAACCCCAGCAGACTTGTGTCTGCCGGAAAGAGAGATCCAAGGTAGGCTTTAAATCTAGGATCGAGCACGGTGGCCAAAATGTAGTGCTCTGATTTCAACAGATTGACCACCCGTGAATCCTTGTTAAGCGAATTAAGGGCTCCATCCACAAGTCCCACATGCCTAGCGGAATCGCTCCGTGTTAGCTCCTCCTTCAATGTCTCCAGCTTCTTCTGCAAAAGCCTGATGAGGGGAATGACCTGACTCAGGCTGGCAGTGTCTGAACTGACTTCACGTGTGGCAAGTTCAAAGGGCATCAGAACCTTGCACAACGTTGAAATCATTCTCCACTGCGCTTGAGACAGGTGCATTCCACCTACTATATCGTGCTCAATTGTATAGGCTTGAATGGCCTTTTGCTGCTCCTCCAACCTCTGAAGCATATAGAGGGTTGAATTCCACCTCGTTACCACTTCTTGCTTCAGATGATGGCAGGGCAGGTTCAGTAGTTTTTGGTGGTGCTCCAGTCTTCTGTACGTGGTGCCTGTACGCCGAAAGTGTCCCGCAATTCTTCTGGCCACCGACAGCATCTCTTGCACGCCCCTGTCGTTTTTTAAAAAATTCTGCACCACCAAATTCAAGGTATGTGCAAAACATGGGACGTGCTGGAATTTGCCCATATTTAATGCACACACAATATTGCTGGCGTTGTCCGATGCCACAAATCCACAGGAGAGTCCAATTGGGGTAAGCCATTCCGCGATGATCTTCCTCAGTTGCCGTAAGAGGTTTTCAGCTGTGTGCGTATTCTGGAAAGCGGTGATACAAAGCGTAGCCTGCCTAGGAAAGAGTTGGCGTTTGCGAGATGCTGCTACTGGTGCCGCCGCTGCTGTTCTTGCGGCGGGAGTCCATACATCTACCCAGTGGGCTGTCACAGTCATATAGTCCTGACCCTGCCCTGCTCCACTTGTCCACATGTCCGTGGTTAAGTGGACATTGGGTACAACTGCATTTTTTAGGACACTGGTGAGTCTTTTTCTGACGTCCGTGTACATTCTCGGTATCGCCTGCCTAGAGAAGTGGAACCTAGATGGTATTTGGTAACGGGGGCACACTGCCTCAATAAATTGTCTAGTTCCCTGTGAACTAACGGCGGATACCGGACGCACGTCTAACACCAACATAGTTGTCAAGGCCTCAGTTATCCGCTTTGCAGCAGGATGACTGCTGTGATATTTCATCTTCCTCGCAAAGGACTGTTGAACAGTCAATTGCTTACTGGAAGTAGTACAAGTGGGCTTACGACTTCCCCTCTGGGATGACCATCGACTCCCAGCAGCAACAACAGCAGCGCCAGCAGCAGTAGGCGTTACACGCAAGGATGCATCGGAGGAATCCCAGGCAGGAGAGGACTCGTCAGAATTGCCAGTGACATGGCCTGCAGGACTATTGGCATTCCTGGGGAAGGAGGAAATTGACACTGAGGGAGTTGGTGGGGTGGTTTGCGTGAGCTTGGTTACAAGAGGAAGGGATTTACTGGTCAGTGGACTGCTTCCGCTGTCACCCAAAGTTTTTGAACTTGTCACTGACTTATCATAATTGCGCTGCAGGTGACGTATAAGGGAGGATGTTCCGAGGTGGTTAACGTCCTTACCCCTACTTATTACAGCTTGACAAAGGGAACACACGGCTTGACACCTGTTGTCCGCATTTCTGTTGAAATACCTCCACACCGAAGAGCTGATTTTTTTGGTATTTTCACCTGGCATGTCAACGGCCATATTCCTCCCACGGACAACAGGTGTCTCCCCGGGTGCCTGACTTAAACAAACCACCTCACCATCAGAATCCTCCTGGTCAATTTCCTCCCCAGCGCCAGCAACACCCATATCCTCCTCATCCTGGTGTACTTCAACACTGACATCTTCAATCTGACTATCAGGAACTGGACTGCGGGTGCTCCTTCCAGCACTTGCAGGGGGCGTGCAAATGGTGGAAGGCGCATGCTCTTCACGTCCAGTGTTGGGAAGGTCAGGCATCGCAACCGACACAATTGGACTCTCCTTGTGGATTTGGGATTTCGAAGAATGCACAGTTCTTTGCTGTGCTGCTTTTGCCAGCTTGAGTCTTTTCATTTTTCTAGCGAGAGGCTGAGTGCTTCCATCCTCATGTGAAGCTGAACCACTAGCCATGAACATAGGCCAGGGCCTCAGCCGTTCCTTGCCACTCCGTGTCGTAAATGGCATATTGGCAAGTCTACGCTTCTCCTCCGACAATTTTATTTTAGGTTTTGGAGTCCTTTTTTTTCTGATATTTGGTGTTTTGGATTTGACATGCTCTGTACTATGACATTGGGCATCGGCCTTGGCAGACGACGTTGCTGGCATTTCATCGTCTCGGCCATGACTAGTGGCAGCAGCTTCAGCACGAGGTGGAAGTGGATCTTGATCTTTCCCTAATTTTGGAACCTCAACATTTTTGTTCTCCATATTTTAATAGGCACAACTAAAAGGCACCTCAGGTAAACAATGGAGATGGATACTAGTATACAATTATGGACTGCCTGCCGAGTGCAGACACAGAGGTAGCCACAGCCGTGAACTACCGTACTGTACTGTGTCTGCTGCTAATATAGACTGGTTGATAAAGAGATGTCTATGTAACTATGTATGTATAAAGAAGAAAGAAAAAAAAACCACGGTTAGGTGGTATACAATTATGGACGGACTGCCTGCCGAGTGCAGACACAGAGGTAGCCACAGCCGTGAACTACCGTACTGTACTGTGTCTGCTGCTAATAATATAGACTGGTTGATAAAGAGATGTCGTAGTAGTATGTATGTATAAAGAAGAAAGAAAAAAAAACCACGGTTAGGTGGTATACAATTATGGATGGACTGCCTGCCGAGTGCAGACACAGAGGTAGCCACAGCCGTGAACTACCGTACTGTACTGTGTCTGCTGCTAATATAGACTGGTTGATAAAGAGATGTCTATGTAACTATGTATGTATAAAGAAGAAAGAAAAAAAAACCACGGTTAGGTGGTATACAATTATGGACGGACTGCCTGCCGAGTGCAGACACAGAGGTAGCCACAGCCGTGAACTACCGTACTGTACTGTGTCTGCTGCTAATATAGACTGGTTGATAAAGAGATGTCTATGTAACTATGTATGTATAAAGAAGAAAGAAAAAAAAACCACGGTTAGGTGGTATACAATTATGGACGGACTGCCTGCCGAGTGCAGACACAGAGGTAGCCACAGCCGTGAACTACCGTACTGTACTGTGTCTGCTGCTAATATAGACTGGTTGATAAAGAGATGTCTATGTAACTATGTATGTATAAAGAAGAAAGAAAAAAAAACCACGGTTAGGTGGTATACAATTATGGACGGACTGCCTGCCGAGTGCAGACACAGAGGTAGCCACAGCCGTGAACTACCGTACTGTACTGTGTCTGCTGCTAATATAGACTGGTTGATAAAGAGATGTCTATGTAACTATGTATGTATAAAGAAGAAAGAAAAAAAAACCACGGTTAGGTGGTATACAATTATGGACGGACTGCCTGCCGAGTGCAGACACAGAGGTAGCCACAGCCGTGAACTACCGTACTGTACTGTGTCTGCTGCTAATATAGACTGGTTGATAAAGAGATGTCTATGTAACTATGTATGTATAAAGAAGAAAGAAAAAAAAACCACGGTTAGGTGGTATACAATTATGGACGGACTGCCTGCCGAGTGCAGACACAGAGGTAGCCACAGCCGTGAACTACCGTACTGTACTGTGTCTGCTGCTAATATAGACTGGTTGATAAAGAGATGTCGTAGTAGTATGTATGTATAAAGAAGAAAAAAAAACCACGGTTAGGTGGTATACAATTATGGACGGACTGCCTGCCGAGTGCAGACACAGAGGTAGCCACAGCCGTGAACTACCGTACTGTGTCTGCTGCGACTGGATGATAAATGATATAAAAAATATATATATATCACTACTGCAGCCGGACAGGTATATATTATATATTATATAATGACGGACCTGCTGGACACTGTCTGTCAGCAGAATGAGTTTTATTTTTATAGAATAAAAAAAACAACAACACACAAGTGAAGTCACACGACGAGTGTTTAACTTTTTCAGGCAATCACAATATAAGTATACTACTAACTATACTGGTGGTCAGTGTGGTCAGGTCACTGGTCAGTCACACTGGCAGTGGCACTCCTGCAGCAAAAGTGTGCACTGTTTAATTTTAATATAATATTATGTACTCCTGGCTCCTGCTATAACCTATAACTGGCACTGCAGTGCTCCCCAGTCTCCCCCACAATTATAAGCTGTGTGAGCTGAGCAGTCAGACAGATATATAATATATATAGATGATGCAGCACACTGGGCTGAGCCTGAGCAGTGCACACAGATATGGTATGTGACTGAGTCACTGTGTGTATCGCTTTTTTCAGGCAGAGAACGGATATATTAAATAAACTGCACTGTCTGGTGGTCACTCACTATATAATATTATGTACTCCTGGCTCCTGCTATAACCTATAACTGGCACTGCAGTGCTCCCCAGTCTCCCCCACAATTATAAGCTGTGTGAGCTGAGCAGTCAGACAGATATATAATATATATAGATGATGCAGCACACTGGGCTGAGCCTGAGCAGTGCACACAGATATGGTATGTGACTGAGTCACTGTGTGTATCGCTTTTTTCAGGCAGAGAACGGATATATTAAATAAACTGCACTGTCTGGTGGTCACTCACTAGTAAACTCTCTGCACTCTCTACACTTCTACAGTACTCCTCCTAGTCCTAAGCTCCAGTAAATCTCTCTCTCTTATAATCTAAATGGAGAGGACGCCAGCCACGTCCTCTCCCTATCAATCTCAATGCACGTGTGAAAATGGCGGCGACGCGCGGCTCCTTATATAGAATCCGAGATTGCGAGAATCCGACAGCGTCATGATGACGTTCGGGCGCGCTCGGGTTAACCGAGCAAGGCGGGAGGATCCGAGTCTGCTCGGACCCGTGAAAAAAACCATGAAGTTCGGGCGGGTTCGGATTCAGAGAAACCGTACCCGCTCATCTCTACCTTCTACGCCTTTCCTGGAGTACGCATCAGCAGTCCACTGGTATAGCCACAAGCCCCTGAGTGCTGACACTGCCATAGCGGTGGTGCGTGCATTAAGCAAGCCTATCTCTTTTATGGCTTCCACCATAAAGTTTGCTGCAGGAGTAAAACAAACTCCCCCCTAGACAAGGAATCTAATCCCTCAATAAGGTTACCTGACCATTTAGCAATGGCTTTTGTTATCCACGCACATGCAATAGTAGGTCTCTGGGCCACTCCAGCAGCTGTGTACAATGATTTGAGTGTAGTCTCAATTTTACGATCAGCCGTGTCTTTTAGGGACGCTGCACCAGGTACAGGCAATACAATTTTCCGTGACAGCCTAGAGACTGATGCATCCACTATTGGTGGATTTTCCCATTTTTTCCTATCCTCCAGAGGAAAAGGAAAAGATGAGAGCAACCTTTTAGGGATTTGAAATTTCTTATCAGGATTAACCCACGGTTCTTCAAACAGGGTATTCAATTCCCTTGATGCAGGAAAAGTGACTGAGGGCTTCTTTTTAATAACATTCCTCACACTCCTCTGAGACCTTATCAGGAATTTGCAGAATATCTCTGATAGCTTCTATAAGAGCCTCTATTCCCTATGACAGAGCAGCATCCATCCCCTCCAAATCCACCTCGCCCTCCTCCATGTCTGACCCGTCAGCGTCAGAGTCAGACTGCAGGATATGGGCCAGAGATCGTTTTTGCAGACAAATGGGAGGGGATTGAGACGCTGGTTTGGGGAGTGAGTCTCTATTCATAAGCTCATCCCATCCACAGTCTGCGTCTGTTTCTCATTGCGGGATAATTTCGTCGAAATATTGGAAATTATGCCTTTAATGGAATTAACCCACTTCGGTTCAGCCCCGCTATTCTGGGAAGATGCACTGCCCTGAGTACCGTGTAGTGAGCCCCCTGGTGAAGAGGAACACTCTGCTGTACAAGAAACACACTCTTTGCCTAACATAATGTAAATGTGACAACACACACACACACACACACACACACACCCGATAGCAAATATGAGGGGCTCAAGCCCTTGTGCAGGAGATGAATCCTCAATAATAGGGTTCAGCTCCTGCCCCTCCTTCTGTCCCTCTTCATCAGTTACTGAGAGTAAGCAGGCAGGCCATGTGTATGTGGCTCTGAGCTAGGGAGAAGGGTCTGCCCTCTGCCTCTTGCAACCAGGTCTGCTACAGCCTATTGCAGTCGCTGTGTCTTATGACTGTTTGCAGAGGGCTGAGATAACATGCCCGCCATCCAGGGAGTTTAACCAGGATGGCTGCTGCACCCCCCCCCCCCCCCCCCAGCCTCCTCACAAGTCTGTGAGAACTTGCTACATTGTTCATGAGAAGGGGGGGGGGGGAATCTGCATGTGCATAAATGGTGTTTACCATATTCACAGGAGACAAACTCTCACACACAACACACAGACACTGTACAAGCAAGCCTGCCCTTGATTGGTATGTGAGCAGGACACCAAGAGAAAAAGACCAGCACACCAAGGGGTATATTCAATTAGGGTCAAAAGTTGCCGTCTGTCGAAAACGGGAGTTTTCGACTTTTTAAGGTCGAATCGTGATTCGACCTATTCAATCCCCAGCATTTTTATTCGACAAGTCGGGGAATTCGACTTGTCGAATAGTACGTGACTCGGCGGTATAGCTGCCGATTCACATACTTTTGAGTGAAAACGGGGCCAAATTCGACAGGCTTTGGCCCTGTTTCTGACAATCTCAGTCCGACATAAAAAAATGTCGGACTGAGATGAGGGACCTTAGAGAAGGAGAGGGGGGAGAACCGCCGGGAGATGGGGGACAGCAGCGCCGGAGGAGAGGAGACGAGAGAGCCGCGGGCACAGGGGGACAGCAGCGTCGGAGGAGAGGAGACGGGAGAGCCGCGGTGAGATGGGGGACAACAGCTCCGGAGGAGAGGAGACGGGAGAGCTGCGGGGAGACGGGGGACAGCAGCACCGGAGGAGAGGAGACGGGAGAGACGCGGGCACAGGGGGACAGCAGCGTCGGAGGAGAGGAGACGGGAGAGCCGCGGTGAGATGGGGGACAACAGCTCCGGAGGAGAGGAGACGGGAGAGCTGCGGGGAGACGGGGGACAGCAGCACCGGAGGAGAGAAGACGGGAGAGCAGCGGGTACAGGGGGACAGCAGCACCAGAGGAGATGGTGAGCGCAGACGTGGGACAGCAGCGGGCAGCTTAGCCAGAGGATGTCACAACCACCACTCACAGCAGCGTCCACCCAGCTCCAGCAAGCGGGACCTCACTTGCTGGAGCCGGGTGGACGCTGCAGTGAGCGGCGGCTTGTCACATCCTCCGGCTACGCTGCCCGCTGCTGTAGCGCTGCGCTCCCGGCTCTCCCCCGTCTGCTCCCACCCGTCTCCTCCTCGTCTCCTCCAGCGCTGCGCTCCCCCTCTGTCCGCATCTCAGCTCCTGCACCTCAATTCGACTTTTTTTTAATTCGAATTGAGATTGCTTTGAATAGCCCAGGTCGGGTCCATTCTGACAAATGAATGTCGGAATGGATCCAACTTCAATTGAATATACCCCCAAGCCTAGCAGACTCAGGGAGACTGCAGGCTGTAACTTTATACTGTGACTCAGTGGAACACCGGTGTTTTGTCCTTATGAGGACTCTATTTACAAGTATAATAGCTGCTCTACCCCTTTCTAACACCCCTATATATATATCTGGAGTGTTGGAGGAGCTGTGTGCCTGCTGCTGCTGGAAGCAGAGGAAGGCGCCAAAAAGCCGCTGGTCCCGCTCTGAACTAGCTCCGCCCCCTGCAATGGCGGCGGAGCTATATACTTATTCATACTGGTAAATGTCTCCTTTTAGTGTAAAACATAATATAAATACAGTACCTGTAAAAAATTGGATGTGTACTCTATTTGGCGCTCAATTTGACAGAGGACTGCTGCCTCTGGGTTCACAGGGGACTCATCCCTATATGGGTCCCAAAGACATAATGATAAAAGAAATGGGTTGAGAGTGAACCTGGGGGCGCTGTCATGGTCCTAGATAAATAATGATGGTAAATACTTAACTCTGGATGTTTCTTCTGTTGTATCTCAATTGTAATGTATAATCTTTGAGATGGATGAGAGACTCGGCTCGATGAATTTTATGTGGAAAGAAACATACTTTGGGGTATATTCAATTAGCAGCGATAACAGACTTTTCGCGTGAAAAGTCCGGTTTTCGTGCGAAAAACCGGACTTTTCCAGCAAAACGCAATTACAGCCTATTCAATTTTCCTGGAAAATTTATCGGTGATAATTTTTTCACTAATTTCACTTCACCTACTCTAAAGCAGGTGAAAAGTTGGGAAAAGTCACTATTTTAAGGTAAAAATGTTTGGATATGGTACAGAACTCCTGGGACACCCCCCTTAATGACTAATTAGGCACGTTGAGGTTTTTAATTATTTTTAATTGGCCAATAATGACATGTCATTTTTGGGGTGAAAAAGTACAAAGTGATGGAAATTGGGGTTCAAGGTATGGGACAGGTATATTGGGGTGCTTCATGAGTGGGACAGGTGTTTTTAGGCTTGCAGATGGGAGTAATCGGTCTGTTTCCACTTTTTTTTAAGTACCCTAAAATGACCCAAATATATACTTATACCCATTTTCATGTACCCCAAATTTAATGAGAGCATTTATTTTGCTCAAAAAAACTTGCTTTCTCTCATTTTTTTGCATTTTTAAAAAATGCATATAACAGCCATTTCACACAATTTAAGTCCCCAAAAACGCTCTACTGTGATCTCTAACACACTTCTCTTCTGTTTTCCTATGTTAGTTTAGCATTTTGGGGGGTACAGGCTGATTTCCCCATTTTCACCTGCACTTTTCACTGCAAGAATTTTCACGTGAAACCCGTTTGGAATTAAATAGGTCGAAAAACTGAGAATTTTTTCGCGGCAATTTTCGCCCGATTGGCGCGAAAAATTTTCGGGCGAAAATTGCCGCGAATTTGCGGATAATTGAATACCCTAGTTTGTTTTAGAAAGAATGTGAATTTCTTTCCATATGTCAAGGTATCTTTATGGTCATATGATATGATGGTCTTAATATGCACACACCTCACAGAAGGGGGCAGAGCCGGCCCTAGCCAATATGATGCCCTAGGCAAGATTTTGACTGGTGCCCCCTAGCACCACCGCTGGTTCCGCCTCTGACCTTGCACCTCTTTCCCAGCACCATCACCCCTCATCCATAGCAGTCCTTATTTTGGCGTTTGTACCCCCTATATTTTAAATAGGAACAGTTCGCACATTTGGCGCACAGCCCAAAAAGGGTGTGTTTTTGCTGACAAGGGGCATGGCCACACAATAGTAACCCCAATTCCAATTACGCCACACAGTACTGCAACTTTATTCACATTTGAACATGCGATAGTGTCCATAATTCATATTACATCCCACAGTAGTATCACTTTACCTTATAAACGTTACTCCTCACAGTAGAGCCCCTTATTCACATTACATCACACTGAATTGCTCCTTATTCACATTACACCACACCCTATTGCTCTTTATTCACATTAGACGACACAGTAGTGCCCTTTCTATACGCAATGCCACATAGTAAAGCACCTTATACACATAATTCCACACAGTAATGCCGCTTACACATATAAGACACATTATTAATGTCCTTATAAACATAATGCGTCTTACACATTATGACAACCTTTATTAATGCCCTTTTACACATAATGTCCCTTACACATATGCTGCACATTATTAATGCCCTTATACACATAATGACATAAATAGTGCCCCCTACACATTTGCTGCACATTATTAGTGCCCCTATACACATAATAACACATACAGTAGTACCCTGTTATACATATGCCACACATTATTAATGCCCTTATACACATGACACACATAGTGCCCCTTACACATATGTTGCACATTATTAATGAATTTTTACATGACACACATAATGCTCCTTACACATATTCCGAACACTACTGCACAACCAACCCAGTCACATGCACACAGCACTCACACTGCAACTAACACTGTGACCTCTGTCTCTGCTTGGATACAGATGTGTCCTCATAAATCTTGCCTCAATGCTAAAGTCTGGCACATTTTTTTAATGAAAATGCATCTTATTTGCATTGCTATGTGGCTAGAATGCACAAGCACCTTCTACTGATTAAAATGATATGCAGCATGCCTATATACTGTGTGAGACTGTGGCTGTATCTGCATATGAAATGCTACACACAGAATATAGGCATGCCGCATATCATTTTAATCAGCAGAAGCTGCTGATGCCCCTAGGCATATCAAATGCCCTAGGCAATTGCCTAGTTTGCCTATGCCTATGGCCGGCTCTGGTGGGGGGTGATGTATGAAAAAACGTCCTAACGGACGTTATGTGTCCAGGGGCGTATCACCACATTATCGTGGTGATACGTCCGCAGCCGCCACCACAATATATTATTGAGGCCCCCGCCGATGTGGGAGGGCTTTATCCTACCTGTCCTCGATAGCGCACCTTCCACATCGGCTCGGCGCCGCAATGTGTGCGCATGCGCCCTTCTCCCCTGCTTCCTGTGTGCACTGCCGGAGGCCCTCGGCGCATGCGCAGTAGAGCTGTGTGGACCAGCAGAAGAAAGTCCACATTCAATAAAGTTTATAAAAAAAAAACTAAGTCAGTGCACATTTTGAAGACATCGCCTGCCTGGGGGAGGCGTTCCGGCCCGGCGGACTTAACAGTTTAAAAGTCACAGCAGAGGCAATGATACATTGCCTCTGCCCAACGTTTGACAGCCACCACTGCGGGTAAGCGGTAAACGGCGGGGGCGCGCACAGGACAATGCACACTGCGTTAACACACCGTTCATACATTAGGGAGAAGAACAAAATGCAGACTTAAGGTGCGCTGTGGTCAGCGGAAACCACAGCGCACTTTCATACATCTGGCCCAGAGTGAGATGTCTGGAGGACACACCTAAAGGTTTCTTTTAGAGACTTCAAAGACTGCGTACCATTACTCACTGTTTATGATGTAATGCTCCTCCTATCATGGTTTCTTTAGATAAACACTTTAATCCAGATGCAGGAAAAAGAGTGTGTTTATTAATGCAATCGGTAAAATATATAAAAAATGACTAGCGGTTGGCAGGCGGAGTATACAACCCAGCAGAGAAAGTATGAAACCAGTCGGAGAAACAAAAAGGTCCGGTACCTAATATGCAGGACCGACTGTGAAAGCATGTGACATACCTCGTCCAGGGCCATATTCCACCCATTCAGACACCTCCCTTGGGCCAACGCGTTTTGGGTCTATAGGGACCCTTTTTCAAGGCATGTGGAATGAAGCCCATCTCTGGGCTATAAATAGCAATGTACATTAGTAAAGATGGATGCACTTCCTGTTCCGGTATCCTGACAGGAAGTGCACGGGGCGCAGTTCATATGGTGTAATAATATAGTTTGTTATGTCCTCTAAAGAAGCGCTTTTGAGATCCTGTGCACCGCGGGACTCGCGGTGTTCTCTTAGTGTTTCTCCTTTAACGGCAAAGTTCGTAATTCCTCAGTTTGCCGCTGCCGGAAGTCCGGGCTTTCTGGAAAATGTAATTTTCTTGCTGGAGAAATGTACTACAACCGGAAGTTAGATGGTAAAGTCCCCGCTACCGGAAGTGATGGATTTCTGGGTATTGTAGTCTAGATTAGTAGTTCCATACATCGCAATCTGGAGTGATAATCTCCTATGATAAAAATAGGATTTTAATTACCTAACTGTAAATCCTTTTCTCGTAGTCCGTAGAGGATGCTGGGGTCCACTTTAGTACCATGCGGTATAGACAGGTCCACCAGGAACCATTGGCACTTTAAGTGTGGACTGGCTCCTCCCTCTATGCCCCTCCTACCAGACTTGGTCTAGAAACTGTGCCTGAGGAGACGGACATCTTCGAGAGAAGGATTATACACAGATAGTGGCGAAATTCATACCAGCTCACACATACAAGGCAAACCAAGCTAACTAGCCTGAAACTCAGCAACTGCTGAAACATTACTTACCAAGTAACAATGCAGCACTTAACCAAGAACAAAGTTGTACTGAACCAGATAACTCATGCAGGAAAACGAAGCGCTGGGCAGGTGCCCAGCATCCTCTACGGACTACGAGAAAAGGATTTGCCGGTACGTAATTAAAATCCTATTTTTCTCTTACATCCTAGAGGATGCTGGGGTCCACTTTAGTACCATGGGGATGTACCAAAGCTCCCAGAACGGGAGGGAGAGCGCGGAGGCTCCTGCAGAACTGATTCACCAAACTGTAGGTCCGCAAAGGCCAAAGTATCGAACTTGTAGAACTTAGCAAATGTATTCGACCCAGACCAAGTAGCCGCTCGGCAAAGCTGCAAAGCTGAGACACCCCGGGCAGCTGTCCAGGAAGAGCCCACCTTACGAGTAGAGTGGGCCTTAACAGATTTCGGATACGGCAATCCTGCCATAGAATACGCATGCTGGATAGTGAACCTGATCCAGCGAAAAATCGTCTGCTTAGAAGCAGGACACCCCATTTTCCTGGGGTCATACAGCAGGGCCGAAACTAGGATTTACGGCACCCGGGGCAAGGCAGGAATTTAGCGCGCCCCCCTCCCAAAAACAAAAATATAATAAATAATAATGAATAAATAAATAAAATAATAAAAAAATAGATAAAAAAATACAATAAAATACAATTAAAAAGACCGACAAAATTCAAAACTATGCCACCCAATGCAACCTTGTTCTCATTACCAAGCATAGCAATACCCCTCATTAACAGAGGAGAGGTGGAGAGATATGGAAGAAAGGAGAAGGAGAGAGAATATGCTTCATAATAACCCTCAGACAGGCAGACCCCAGTAAAACACACACAGTGTATATATATATATATAAATATATAAGTGTGTGTATGTATGTGTATGTATATATATATATATATATATATACACACACACACACACACACACATATACTACATATATATATATATATATATATATACACACACACACATATATATAACACATTTTAAATAAATATATACAGGTTGAGTATCCCATATCCAAATATTCCGAAATACGGAATATTCCGAAACACAGACTTTTTTGAGTGAGAGTGAGATAGTGAAACCTTTGTTTTTTGATGGCTCAATGTACACAAACTTTGTTTAATACACACAGTTATTAAAAATATTGTATTAAATGTCCTTCAGGCTGTGTGTATAAGGTGTATATGAAACATAAATGAATTGTGTGAATGTACACACACTTTGTTTAATGCACAAAGTTATAAAAAATATTGGCTAAAATTACCTTCAGGCTGTGTGTATAAGGTGTATATGAAACATAAATGCATTCTGTGCTTAGATTTAGGTCCCATCACCATGATATCTCATTATGGTAGGCAATTATTCCAAAATACGGAAAAATCCCATATCCAAAATACCTCTGGTCCCAAGCATTTTGGATAAGGGAGACTCAACCTGTATATATATATATATATATATATATATATATATATAAAATCTGTAGCTGTCACAGTGGTAGAAATAAACAGTCTCAGCATGATATATTCAGTGTGTGTGTATATATATATATATATATATATATATATATATATACTTAAATAAACTACTTTAAATGAGCTGCAGGGGTTAACACCAGTCAGGGTGAGGGAGTGTGTGTGCCTGTGTGTTTTACCTCTCCAGTCCTCTCACTAATCAGACGGAGGTGAAGGGTGCTGGTCTGCTTCGATCAATCACTGCTGGTGTCAGCGACTCAGCAGCGGGGCTGAATGTAGGGCTGCGTGGGGCTGGAGAAAGCTCAGCAAGTCACAGGGCGGGTGGCTTGCCGCTCAGGATATCCGACTTCTGCAGCTCCAGCGGCGGCCAGCTCTCTGCAGGGTGAAATGCCTCATGGGATTTGTAGTCTCTCTGTTACAGCTCCAAGTGTAACCAGTAAGAGACATGACTACAAATCCCATGTGACTCCACTTCTCTGCTGTATCAGACGCAGACGGATCCCAGCGCCCTATCCAGTCCCGCGCCCGGGTCACATGCCCCCCTAGCCCCTCCCTAGTTACGGCCCTGCATACAGGACAAACAGAGAGTCCGATTTTCTGTGATGAGCCGTCCTCTTCACATAGATCTTCAAAGCCCTCACAACATCCAAGGACTTTGATGTAATTGAGGAGTCAGTAGCCACTGGCATCACAATAGGTTGGTTGATATGGAAAGCCGACACAACCTTTGGAAGGAACTGCTGACACATCCTGAGCTCAGCTCTATCTTCACGGAAGATTAAGTAGGGGCTTTTACCGGACAAGCGCCCAATTCCGACACACGTCGAGCCGAGGCTAAGGCCAGCTAAGTGACAGCCTTCCATGTGAGAAACTTGACCTCAGCCTCCTGTAAAATCTCAAACCAATCCGATTGCAGGAAATGCAACACGACTTTAAGATCCCAGGGTGCCGTCTGCGCCACAAAGGGAGGCTGGATGTTCAGAACCCTTTTCAAAAATGTCTGAACCTCAGGGAGGGCAGCCAATTGTTTCTGGAAGAAATGGACAAAACCGAAATTTGGACATTTATGGATCCCAAACGCAGGCCCATATCCACACCTGCTTGCAGGAAGAGAAAAAACCGTCCAAGTTGAAACTCCACAGTAGGAAATTTCTTGGATTCATACCAAGACACATATTTTTTCCAAATGCGATGGTAATGTGTAGACGTCACGCCTTTCCTAGCCTGTATCAGGGTAGGAATAACCTTGCTCGGAATACCCTTTCGGGCTAAGATCTGGCGTTCAACCTCCATGCCATCAAACGTAGCTGTGGTAAGTCTTGATAAGTGAATGGCCCCTGTTGCAGAAGGTCCTTGCGAAGAGGAAGGGGCCTTGGATCCTCCAGCAGTAAGTCCAGAAGATCCGCGTACCAAGCTCGCCTTGGCCAGTCTGGAGCAATGAGAATTGCCTGAACTCTTGTTCTCTTTATGAGTTTTACAATTCTTGGAATGAGTGGAAGTGGAGGGAACACATACACTGATTTGAATACCCACGGAGTTACCAGGGCATCCACCGCCACTGCTTGTGGGTCTCTCGACCTGGAACAGTACCTCCGAAGTTTCATGTTGAGACGTGAGGCCATCATGTCTAGGTGAGGCACTGCCCAACGACTGGTTACTTCTGTGAATACTTCCGGATGAAGGCCCCATTCTCCTGATGGAGATCGTGTCTGCTGAGGAAGTCCGCTTCCCAGTTGTCCACTCCTGGGAGGAAGATCGCTGACAGCGCCAACACATGCCTTTCCGCCCAGAGGAGGATTCTTGTCACCTCTGACATTACAGCTCTGCTTTTTGTTCCTCCATGTCGGTTTATGTAGACCATCGCCGTTACATTGTCTGACTGTACTTGACTGACCCGATCTTGTAGAAGATGTGCTGCTTGGAGAAGACCGTTGTACACGGCTCTCAGTTCCAGAATGTTTATTGGAAGAATGGCTTTCAGGTTTGTCCATCTTCCTTGGAAGGTTTCCCCCTGGGTCACCGCTCCCCAACCTCTGAGACTTGCATCCGTGGTTAGAAGGATCCAGTTCTGAATTCTGAACCTGCGGCCCTCCAGAAGGTGGGGCATATGCAGCCATCAGAGAAGCGAAATCCTTGCCTTCGGTGAGAGACGTATCCTCTGGTGCATTTGTCTAGGAGACCCAGTTGGAAGAGTCGAGCATGGAATTTTCCATACGGTAGAGCCTCGTAGGAGGTAACCATCTTCCCCAAAAGGCGAATGCACTGGTGAACCGATACCCGGGCAGGCTTCAAGACATCCCGGACCATTGATTGTATCACCAACGCTTTCTCCACCGGTAGGAACACCCTCTGTACTTCCGTATCGAGGATCATTCCCAGGAAAGACAATCTCCTTGTCGGTTCCAAGTGTGACTTTGGAAGGTTCAGGAACCAGCCATGATCCCTGAGCTTTCGAGTCGTGGGTGCAATGGACTGCAACAACTTCTCCCTGGACACTGCCTTTATCAGCAGATCGTCCAGGTATGAAATTATGTTCACTCCCTACCTGCAGAGGAGAACCATCATCTCTGCCATCACTTTGGTGAACACCCTCTGTGCCGTGAAGAGGCCGAATGGCAGTGCCTGGAACTGATAGTGACAGTCTAACAGTGCAAATCAGAGATAAGCCTGATGCGGCGGCCAAATTGGAATGTGGAGGTATGCATCCTTGATATTGATATTCCTTGATATCCAGGGATACCAGGAACTCCCCCTCCTCCAGACCTGCGATCACCGCTCTCAAAGACTCCATTTTGAATTTGAATTCCCTCAGATAGGGGTTCAACATTTTTAAATTAAAAATTGGCCTGACCGAACCATCCGGTTTTGCATCTGAGTTGGAACTTGGACAATGACCTTTGACTTCTCCAATTTTTGGATGGCTTCCTGTAGGACAGCACTGTCTGCCAGTAAAGCTGGTACGCCTGATTTGAAGAATTTGTGAGGCGGGAGTTCTTGAAACTCCAGCCTGTACCCCTGGGACACAATATCCTGCACCCAGGAGTCCAGGCCGTACGACACCCACACGTGGCTGAACCGTCTGAGCCTCCCCCCCACGGCCCTACCTCCAGGCCATGTGGTCCACCGTCATGCTGAGGATTTTGATGTACCAGAAGCAGGCTTCTGGTCTTGGGAACCTGCAGTAGCAGGTTTTTTGGATTTTGCACAACCTACTCTAAAGAAGGTGTTAGAAGGCTTGGCCCTTTTTTGTTTTTTCTGTCCAAAAGGACTGTGATGGGAATGAAGAAAAAGATTTCTTCGTAGCAGGTGCAGCTGAGGGAAGAAAAGGTGACTTATCCGCAGTTGCCGTGGAAATCCACGCATCCCCAAATAGAGCCTGACCTGTGTATGGTAGGTTCTCTACACCTCTCCTGAATTCCACGTCAGCAGACCATTGGCGTATCCAGAGTCCTCTGCGAGCTGAGACAGACATGGAAGATATCCCTGCAGCCATCGAACCCAGGTCTTTCATGGATTCCACCATAAATCCTGCAGAATTCTGTATTTTACGGAAAAACAATTCAACGTCACTTTTATCCATTAGATCCAATTCCACAAGTAACGTAAAAAAAAAAGTGATACGTGGAATACCGCTCAACCAGCGCCTCACTCCACGTTAGTAGAATTTTCCAACTCAGATCCGTATGGCTCATTAGACATTTTGTGTAGGTAGAAGCTTTCAGAATGAGTCACTGAAGTTTTACCGGAAAGAGAGATAATTGGCAACCACAGTGTGATACTGTATATAAAATGGTATTTAATACATCACACATAAAACATCACATTTAAAAACAATTAAGAACACACAAAAGACCATATAATAGTGGTACAGACATTCACTAATAGGACTGACATCCTAGACAACGATGATAGAAATGGCTGATTACCGGTTGTAAGTAAGGACTGGCTCACGTCAGTTCTAAAAGCATGAGTATAACAGAGTATATCACCAGGCTGCAGCACAGGGATTCCCCAGTCTCAGAACTCCTTCACACACCGGATTAGTCCAAGACCCTTGTTGTCCACATGCAGGAAGTCAGTCCAACGAGCACCCACGCGTTCTGACCCTCCTCGGGTCTTTCTCAAGGTCAGCTCAGATGTGGATGTCTCACAAACGCTATTCGTCCAGTATATATCCCTACCACATAAATCCTATTGGTCCCAGTGCAGCTGATCCTTATACATAATTTACCTATAAGTCCTTGGTCATGTGCGCTAGGACCACCCCTAACTCCTGCAACGCTTACCTAGTTACCCCAATCACAGAACATCTCTCAAGCACCGCAGTCCCCCGTTTCCGCATTCCCGCGGTCACGTGGTATCTCGTCATGCGGCATCATGAACCCCTCCTCTCTGGGCTCCCGGTCATGTGGTATTCCGCAATCCTGCGGTCACGTGATGTCTCGTTATGTAACATCATAAACCCCTCCTCTCTGGGTTCCCGATCATGTGACGAATCGTTATTCTTTATGTCTCCTATGTTAGACCCGTCCGTGATTAGCTTAAAGTATTCACGTCCAAATTTGTATTTGTATTTGCGCATGTCCCAAAAAGCTTATCACATATAGTGTCTTCCTGCTTCCTTCAATCACATAGCCACTGAACACTCGGGGTTTGGTACTTCATACTAGAGATGAATGGGTTCGGTTCGTCAAGATACGAACCCCCTCGAACTTCACCAATTTTACACGGTTCCGAGGCAGCCTCGGATCTTCCTGCCTTGCTCAGTTAACCAGAACACCCCCGAACGTCATTATCCCGCTGTCGGATTCTCGCTAAATTCGTATTCAATATAAGGAGCCGCACGTCGCTGCCATTTTCACTCGTGCTTTGGAGAGGATAGCGAGAGGACGTGCCTGCGTTCTCTCAGTTTCTGTGTTCAGTGTGCTGCAAATATCTGTGCTCAGTGTGCTTGCAAATATCTGTGCTCAGTGTGCTGAAAATATCTACGTTCTCTGCCTGAAAAACGCTCCATATCTGTGCTGCATTGTAGTATATAGTAGGAGGATAGTGCAGAATTTTGCTGTGACCACCAGTTATATAGCAGTACGGTACAGTAGTCCATTGCTCTACTTCTGTGTCGTCAAGTATACTATGCATCCATACCTGTGCTGCATTTTAGTTGTGCGCAGTATAAAGTAGGAGGACAGTGCAGAATTTTGCTGACCACCAGTATATATATATAGCAGTACGGCACAGTAGTCCACTGCTCTACCTCTTTGTCGTTAAGTATACTATCCATCCATACCTGTGCTGCATTGTAGTTGTGCGCAGTATATAGTAGGAGGACAGTGCAGAATTTTGCTGACCACCAGTATATATATAGCAGTACGGTACAGTAGTCCACTGCTCTACCTCTGTGTTGTCAAGTATACTATCCATCCATACCTGTGCTGCATTGTAGTTGTGCGCAGTATATAGTAGGAGGACAGTGCAGAATTTTGCTGACCACCAGTATATATATAGCAGTACGGTACAGTAGTCCACTGCTCTACCTCTGTGTCGTCAAGTATACTATCCATCCATACCTGTGCTGCATTGTAGTTGTGCGCAGTATATAGTAGGAGGACAGTGCAGAATTTTGCTGACCACCAGTATATATATATATATATAGCAGTATGGTACAGTAGTCCACTGCTCTACCTCTGTGTCGTCAAGTATACTATCCATCCATACCTGTGCTGCATTGTAGTTGTGCGCAGTATATAGTAGGAGGACAGTGCAGAATTTTGCTGACCACCAGTATATATATATATATAGCAGTTCGGTACAGTAGTCCACTGCTCTACCTCTGTGTCGTCAAGTATACTATGCATCCATACCTGTGCTGCATTTTAGTTGTGCGCAGTATATAGTAGGAGGAAAGTGCAGAATTTTGCTGACCACCAGTATATATATAGCAGTACGGTACAGTAGTCCACTGCTCTACCTCTGTGTCGTCAAGTATACTACAAAAGTTCAGTAAAATGACCCAAAAATAAAAATTAAAAGCATCTGATGAGAAGCGTAAACTTGCCAATATGCCATTTACGACACGGAGTGGCAAGGAACGGCTGAGGCCCTGGCCTATATTCATGGCTAGTGGTTCAGATTCACATGAGGATGGAAGCACTCATCCTCTCGCTAGAAAACTGCAGTGCCACTCCTATATGGGCCAGGTGTTTGTGTCGGCCACTTGGGTCACTTAGCTTAGCCATCCAGCGACCTTGGTGCACCTCTTTTTTTCTTTGCATCATGTGCTGTTTGGGGCCTATTATTTAAATCTGCCATCCTGTCTGACACTGCAGTGCCACTCCTAGATGGGCCAAGTGTTTGTGTTGGCCACTTGGGTCACTTAGCTTAGCCATCCAGCGACCTTGGTGCACCTCTTTTTTTCTTTGCATCATGTGCTGTTTGGGGCCTATTTTTTAAATCTACCATCCTGTCTGACACTGCAGTGCCACTCCTAGATGGGCCAGGTGTTTGTGTCGGCCACTTGGGTTGCTTAGCTTAGCCATCCAGCGACCTCGGTGCAAATATTAGGACTAAAAATAATATTGTGAGTTGTGAGGTGTTCAGAATAGACTGGAAATGAGTGGAAATTATGGTTATTGAGGTTAATAATACTATGGGATCAAAAGTACCCCCAAATTCTATGATTTAAGCTGTTTTTGAGGGGTTTTTGTAAAAAAACACCCGAATCCAAAACACACCAGAATCCGACAAAAAAATTTCAGGGAGGTTTTGCCAAAAAGCGTCCGAATCCAAAACACGGCCGCGGAACCGAATCCAAAACACAAGACCCGAAAAAATTTCCGGTGCACATCACTTCTTCATACTATCTATTATATTTGTATTCTCTTTTCCATTTGAAGTTCCTGTTGTGCAGCAATATGTTTAACTACCAAGACAATAGAAAGGCCACCTTAGAAAGAGCCTTCAATGATCATGGGGAATTTATCCCCACAACAGACGAAGAATTAGAAAATGTTATAAGGAAATTGGAAAACGTGTTACTTAAAGAAAATAGGATCTGGTGGGAGACAGTGACCCTGGAAAGGTATGTCTCTCACCAGATGATCCCTAAGGGGCTTGCTATTACAAAAACTGCATCTTTCTCCACGGCAAGGGAGAGTTTTAAGAAAGAATGGGAATCCATTCTTAGGGAATGCTCTTTCTCTTTAATGACTCTCATAATTGGTGATAGAAAAGGAAGAATTGAATAAACTGGAAGATGAGATCAGAACCCTTAGGGACTTAACTGTACCTTTTCTAGATACACAAGAGTACAAAAATCTGGAAAAGAGGATAGAAAGCAGTATCACCAAAAATGAAACGATTATAGTGGACCGAAAGGTTAAAAAATTCAACAGGGACAAAATACTAATCAAAGAGGTTCCTGAAGATGAAGGAGACAAAAGGGTAGATCAATTAAGGAATCCTATTAATAATGACTAGAGGTCTGCAGGTAGAGATATGAGAACCCAAGTCCAGGAAAAAGATTGGGTTTCCCGACAGCAAAAATGGAGAAACATTCCATTTAAAAGAAATAAGCCACCATTTAGGCGATACAGGGAAAGATCCCCCCAACACAAGGCAACTTAACTTATAGAGAAAATGAAGGTGCCTATTATCATAGAAAAGAAGGAGGATTCAACCCTAGAGTTGGAAATAAGAACAGAAGGGAAGAACCCCGCCCCCTGTGGAGAGGGAGAGATTTAGGAAATGATTCCAACACTGAGAGGGGAACCCCTAGACAGGAAGTATGGGGGCCAAATAGATTCCAGGTATTGAGGGATGGAGAAAATACACCACGGACTCCTTTTTTAAGATGGAGCAGGAACAGGAATTAATACAGATGACTACTTATAGACAAAGGGGCCAAAGGGGAGGAGGAACAAGGAAAAAACTCAAAATACTTTCCCGCAAGAAATAATATAAGAAAGAAAGGAATAGATTAAAGAAGAAGAGGGACATGGAGGTGGGACCAATTAGGGTTGAACCAGAAAAGGGTAAAGTCAAAATCTTCAATCTGAGTTCCCACCTTCTTACAAAAGAGGAAATTTCAGTCCTAGAAAAAGGAGTTAAATACGCCCCTTCGAACACCACTAATAAGTTTTCCACCTTTGTTGACTTACACAAATATATTAGAAAGTTGACCATCAAAAAGTTCTTTCTAAGCAAGGAGACAAACACCAATTTAGTCGAGGAACAAGGGTTAATTACCCCTTTCAAGCCCAAATCAGTATTTTACCCCTCACATGTTAAGGATAATTTTTTGGAAACCTTTTTCACATTGGTACATGATGATTTAAACAAAATTGATACCAGCGGAGGGAAATGTAACCTTATATATAAAGAAAGACAGGCACTTAAAAACCTGAAGGGTCTTCCAGAATTAATCATTAAATCCGCTGATAAAGGCTGGGGGGGGGGGGGTTTAATGGTCAAAAGTAAATATGAGGTGGTTAGATGACAGAACCACCTACCACAAACTAAGATCTGACCCCACTGTGAACATCATGGATAAATGAAGGAATCTAGTGGAAAGGTTTGGGTCTCGAGAAATATTGAGTGAGAAAGAGCAGAGGTTTTTAATTAATCCCGAGCCAGTTATCCCGGTGCTATATGTACTCCCTAAGGTCCACAAAGACCGAAACAATCCACCAGGGAGACCTATAGTATCTGGGATAGATTCAATCACGGCGGGACTATCAGAATTTATTGATTACCACCTTTAACCTCTTGTTTGGTTCAATAAATCCCATTTGAGAGATACCACAGATGCCTTAAGAGTTCTGGAAGGTATTATATGGCAGGATGATTACATTATGGTGACGGCCGACGTACTGTCTCTATACGCTATTATAAAGCATCAAGAAGGAATAAAAGCTGTTAAGAGCTTTTTACAGAAAAGTGACCTGGATAAGGGCCTCCAAGGGTTTATTCTAGAAGGAGTGGCATTCATACTTCATAATAATTATTTCTCCTTTGGAAATGATTTCTATTTGCAGAAGATCGGGACCACGATGGGCACCAGGTTCGCCCCGAGCTATGCCAACATGTTCATGGGCAGTTGGGAGGCGGAACGTGTTTGGAATGACCATCAGTTTGGGGCGAACCTGGTATTGTGGTCCCGAAAGGGGACGAGAACTCTTTAAGGGAGTTTTTTGTATATTTGAATGATAACCCTTTGAATATTGAGTTCAGCTTCACTAGTAGTAGCAAATCCATTAATTTCTTGGATATTACTATATATATAGAAGAAGGCTCGATTCAGACAAAAATGTTTACCAAGCCCACCGATTCTCTCAGTTACATTGATGCCACGAGTTGTCACCACCCCAATTGGTTACAAACCATCCCGGTAGGACAACTTAAGAGGGTAAAAGGGAACTGTTCTAAGAAAGACGTTTATCAAGAACAGGCTAGAGATATGCAGTCCAAATTGATCTCATGCAGCTACAATGATACAGTAGTCAAAAGAGCAGTGAAAGATACTGAAAAGATTGGGAGAGTTTAATTTCTAGAAAGAAAAGATAAAACGGAGCAGGTGGGAAAGCAAGACAATTTTGATTGGGCCTTTGTGACCACCTTTTGTTTTAAATTCAGATCCATTGAAAAGATCATGACTAAGCACTGGGGAGTCTTACAAAAAGACCCCATCTTGGGACAGCGACTCCCTACAAAGCCTAAGTGCATATATAGAAAAGCTCCTAACTTAGGAAATAGTCTTGTACGAAGTGCGCTTCCTCCAACAGTACCAGTCGGGAAAAGATCAAAAGGATTCCATAGGTGTATATAGCATGTAGGGAGATCAAAATGGAAAACCAAAGTAAAACAAGCGAGATCACAAATAATGGAAAAAAAAGTCTATCATTAGAGACTTTATTACATGTAACACAAAAAGTGTAGTTTACGCGATAGAATGTGACTGTGGCTTGTTTTACATTGGAAGGACTTCAAGGGCTTTAAAAGTGCGGTTGGGAGAGCACCTAAGGAACATCAAGAAAGGTCTGGAGACACACGCTCTCTAAGACCATTTCAAGAAACAGCATGGGTGCTCGACAGCCGCAATTAAACGCTTTGTGGGCATTCAATGGGTGAATGGACATTGGAGAAGCGTGATTTAATGAACCAATTGGCAAAGGCAGATATGAGGACCATTTATGAGTTGTGGACCCTTCAGCCGATGGGCCTCAACTTAGACTTTGATGTTAAATGGTTCTTGTAGTGATACGATTTTTAACCTTCACCCTTTATTGAGCATATACAGTGATTTTAATCTATATTTTTGTGTTGTTTCATTTCATTTTTTTCATGTTTTTAATGTACGTATTTTTTGATTATTAGGGATACGTGGAAATTTGTAACCCACCTAATAAGATATTTGATGATGACGAATACCCACTCACGATAAGGCATCCCAATTTAAAGTTGATAAATTGCCATGACAACTAGGGATTCAACAACAAACCCCGAGTGATCAGTGGCTATGTGATTGAAGGAAGCAGGAAGACACTATGGTGGTCATTCCGAGTTGTTCGCTCGCTAGCTACTTTTAGCAGCAATGCAAATGCAAAGCCGCCGCCCTCTGGGAGTGTATCTTAGCATAGCAGAATTGCTAATGAAAGATTAGCAATTCTGCTATTAAGTATTTCCTTGCAGTTTATGAGTAGCTCCAGACCTACTCCTAGATTGCGATCACCTCAGTCCGTTTAGTTCCTGGTTTGACGTCACAAGCACGCCCAGCGTCCGGCCAGCCACTCCCCCGTTTCTCCAGCCACTCCTGCGTTTTCTGCTGGCACGCCTGCGTTTTTTAGCACACTCCCGGAAAACGCTCAGTTACCACCCAGAAACACCCACTTCCTGTCAATCATTCTCCGATCAACAGAGCGACTGAAAAGCTTCATTCACCCGTGAGTAAAATTGCATAGTTTTGTGTGAAATTACTTAGCGCGTGCGCCCTGCGGTGCATACGCATGCGCAGAACTGCCGGATTTTAGCCTATTAGCAATTCTGCTAAAAATAGCAGCAAGCGAACAACTCGGAATGACCACCTATATGTGATAAGCTTTTTGGGACATGCGCAAAGGCAAATACAAATTTGGGCATGAATACTTTAAGCTAATCACAGACGGGTCTAACATAGGAGACATAATGAATGACGATTTGTCACATGATCAGGAACCCAGAGAGGAGGGGTTTATGATGTTACATGACGAGACATCACGTGACCGCAGGATTGCGGAATACCACGTGACCGGGATCCCAGAGAGGAGGGGTTCATGACGCCGCATGATAAGATACCACGTGACCGCGGGAATGCAGAAACGGGGGATTACGGCGCTCGAGAGATGTTCTGTGATTGGGGTAACTAGGGAAGCGTTGCAGGAGTTAGTGGTGGTCCTAGCGCACATGACCAAGGACTTATAGGTAAATTATGTATAAGGATCAGCTGCGCTGGGACCAATAGGAATTAGCATAAGGATAAATTAGCATAAGGAGAAATTTAAGCCATAGTGACATAACAACCAGTAGTGGAGTGTGAGGGATGAGCTCCGCCCGCCCAACCACATCCACTGGAAGTAAATGAAAAAAGGTGGTTTTGCCCTGCACAAAAATAAAGCACATAGCAGGAATGATAAGCAGGGGGTGATGGTGGTGGCCCTGTCTTATGCGGAAGCAGAGAATAAAAAATAATTAACCTAATGCGCGATAACAAGAGAATCAGTGTCTCCAGCAGACTGGATAGTGTCCGCATCATAATATATTGGGTTCACCAGTAACCAGTGTTTGGGAGCTACATATCATAACTAAACATGTCAATAATGGTGATGAATAATAACATAAAACATGAGGTATGAAGATACAGCATGAAATTGCAGAAGAGGATTATTGTATCGTAACAGAACATAATAAGACATAACGAAAGCTCATGAAACAAGGGGGGTCATTCCGAGTTGTTCGCTCTGTAAATTTCTTCGCATCGCAGCGATTTTCCGCTTAGTGCGCATGCGCAATGTCCGCAGTGCGACTGCGCCAAGTAAATTTGCTATGCAGTTAGGAATTTTACTCACGGCTTTTTCTTCGTTCTGGTGATCGTAGTGTGATTTACAGGAAGTGGGTGTTACTGGGCGGAAACTGTCCGTTTTATGGGTGTGTGCGGAAAAACGCTACCGTTTCTGGGAAAAACGCGGGAGTGGCTGGAGAAACGGAGGAGTGTCTGGGCGAACGCTGGGTGTGTTTATGACGTCAAACCAGGAACGACAAGCACTGAACTGATCGCGGATGCCGAGTAAGGTTGAAGCTACTCAGAAACTGCTAAGAGGTGTGTAATCGCAATTTTGAGAATCTTTCGTTCGCAATTTTAAGATGCTAAGATTCACTCCCAGTAGGCGGCGGCTTAGCGTGTGTAAAGCTGCTAAAAACAGCTTGCGAGCGAACAACTCGGAATGACCCCCAATGTAATATTGGGAGACATTATCAGACAGGTATGCTAGGAAAAACCTTCAGGTGGATGAGGTAGCTGGTGGGTCGCTGATATCAGTTTCCCGAGATTGAGGGAGTTCTTTTAGGAAAGCATGGGCGTCTGCTGGGGAGAGGAAGTCCTTATAGGAGGAGCCATCATAGATGCGTAAACGGGCTGGATAGAGCAAGCCAAACTTGCGGCCCTCTGCAACGAGTTGAGAGCAAATTGGTGAGAATGCTTTCCGGGCCCTCGTCAATTCCACTGAGTAGTCCTGGAAAATAAAAAGCTTGTGACCCTCTCATTGCAGGTCCTTGATACGTCGTGATGCAGACCAAAAAGCAGACTTATGCAGAAAGTTCAGGCAGCGAAACAACGTGACCCTCGGACGGGGCTTATTCGGGGTGGGGGCAGGGCCCACACGGTGTACCCTCTCAATAACCCGGTCCCGACAATCGTGATCAATTCCTAGAAGGGTGGGAAGTGTGGTACGGACAAAATGGGCAAGGGCTGGTCCTTTTACTGATTCAGGTAGGCCCACAAGCCTGATATTATTTCTCCTTGATCTGTTTTCGATATCATCGAGTTTGTTCCAGGGGGGTCATTCCGAGTTGTTCGCTCGCAAGCTGCTTTTAGCAGCTTTGCACACGCTAAGCCGCCGCCTACTGGGAGTGAATCTTAGCTTATCAAAATTGCGAACGAAAGATTAGCAGAATTGCGAATAGACACTTCTTAGCAGTTTCTGAGTAGTTCCAGACTTACTCGGCATCTGCGATCAGTTCAGTGCTTGTCGTTCCTGGTTTGACGTCACAAACACACCCAGCGTTCGCCCAGACACTCCTCCGTTTCTCCTGCCACTCCCGCGTTTTTCCCAGAAACTGTAGCGTTTTTTCACACACACCCATAAAACGGCCAGTTTCCGCCCAGAAACACTCACTTCCTGTCAATCACATTACGATCACCAGAATGAAGAAAAAACCTCGTAATGCCGTGAGTAAAAAACCTAACTGCATAGCAAATTTACTTGGCGCAGTGGCACTGCGGACATTGCGCATGCGCATTAGCGACTATTCGCTCCGTTGCGAGAAAAAAATAACGAGCGAACAACTCGGAATGACCCCCCATATGTGATAATTGTCTGAGGTCAGCGATTTCACAGCCTGCTGCAGTTCATCCATATTATGCATGGCAGCTCCCAATTGATTTTCAGTGCGTGACACACGGTTCTGCAGCTGCTGCAGCTGCAGTGTGATATCAGCCACAGCCTGAGTGAGGAGGTGGGCCATGGTGGACCTAATGGCGTCCACCACTTCAGCATATGAGACCGGAGCATCGGCGGCACATTCCGACAGAGGCACCGTGACTGCGGCCACCTTCTTTGGAGCCGGTGAGACCGTGTCAGGGCCGACCTCAGGGGCCATAGTCCCCACCGTGCGGCGTTTTTCTTGGCGCTGCGGCTGTGCGCCAGCTGCGACTACGGGCGTCACAAAGCGATCCATAGGGGTCGCGGGTGCGGGGGGGGGGGTGTGCCTTGCAGGGCAAATGGAGGCCGGCATCGGCCTTTAAAAGGTATGTGTAAACGGGTTGTGGCGGAGCTCCGGGATCTGCTGCCTCACGCCATCAACCCGGAACCGGAAGTCCACGGACTGAATTAAGTTTAACAGAGCTGTAGTAGCTTTAAGAAAAGAGGGTAAGGCTTGTATGCAGGGATTCAGATACATGTCCAAAAATACAGCTATAGGATAATACAATGACTGCCTGGCCGACACGATAGGCCGACCCAGCAGGTTAACCAAGGTTTTGTGTATCTTCGGAACTGTATAAAATAAGGGTACCTTAGGATAATCAGTTGTAAAAACCTTTACCTGCTCAGTAGTTAATAACACTCTATTTTTTGCATCTACTAGAACTCCATCCAACTCAATTTTGTACTGGCTTGTAGGATCTCGAGGTAATGATCATAAGTGTTACTGTCCGACAATTGTCTGTTACTTTCAGACATATCGTCAGACAGATCCTGTACAACCACAGTGCCGTCCGTCAGCGCTGCGAATGATCAGGACTTTTCTTTGAGCCAAATCATTAAGGGCTGCTTGTTCCTGTTTGCTGAGATTATGATGATTAACTGAATGAGTCTCCCATTGATAGACCTGATTCAATAATTGAGTGAATGTCTGTATAGAAGGATTATTAGTCACGGGATCAAACTTGGAGCGAGGCGCTATCCTAGCGAGCTTGTCAGGAATGTTATTCCTTGTTTCATTTGCAGTACTGATGCCGAAATGTTCTTTAAGTCGTAGAGATCTGTTGAGCTTATATACCTCTGTTTTAGAAGTGAACGGATCCGGTTTAACGGTGGGGACAAATGATAAGCCTTTGGCAAGCAGTTTAGTTTCCACATCCGTAAGTGGTGAAGATGAGAGATTAAATACCAGGTCAGTTAGTGTCATTGCGCCCACCATATTGTGCTGCCTCTTGTTTTGCCCCGACCTACGCGTCCGCGGGTGGGTATTGGCTGATTGGCTGACCTGGTAGTAACCCCTAAAGGGTGTGATGCCCCTGTAGTCGGTGACAGTTGTGCTGATGTTTCCACATCACTCATTGACGTACTGGAGCCACTATATATTTAGGGTGCCATTTTCTTTGGCGATGTCGTCTCGATCGTGGAGGACGTTCATTATTGGCTTTAGTATTATCTTGCTAAGCGTATACTCACCTTTGTTGATAATCCAACTGTACCTTATGGAGCTTTTCTTTCTTATATTTTAGAAGATCTGTTTTATATTGTTCCATCTAGACATTCAGCTTGTCCAGCCAATTAGTGTGTGTACTTGGGCTACCATTGCCTTATGTGCACTCTTAAAGGTTGCCAGTTGTTCCTTCATCAGTGTTAGCTCCCTGGTAGACTCCCCCACCACTAATAAGAGGAGATCCATGGAACACTTTAGGACTGCAACCCAACGTCGGCAAAAAAGAATGCTAAAATGTCCTATGGTTGGAGTGTTGCGAATCCTGAATCCCCTTTGGGATCTGTTTGTTACGGTAATAATCAGACAAGCTGATTCCATGATACATATAGTCGCACTCACGTTGTTTAAGGCGTAGCCATTGGCGATACAGTTCCTCAGTAGTAGAAGAGATAGGATCATCATCCAATTTCTGTGTGATCAAAATCGCCTGTGCCTCCACATCGGAATAACTTAATTATTCCCTTGCATCGGATTGTGCAAACTCCCAGGCTGCATCAACTTCTGAGCTGACTTCCGACATGTTGTGTCTGTAGACAGTGGCCCAGTGACACACCAAATAAGTGTAATACTCAGTGAATAGCACAATAGCAATAGAAGACCAACATCACGCCTCTGCATAGAAGGTGGACGATGGGTCTCCAATGTAGGCAGCGATATAGCCCGGCACTCACTGTGGGTTGGCTGGTACTTTCTGCGGTGCCCTCTGTGGATCATGTGGATGGTCCCTTTATATATAGCGTAAAGAACAGCGGCACCCCACAGACTGATATACTGGAAAGAAGTTACTTTTTTATTTTATTCTACGCCGTTTCGGGGACTAGCCCCGTCGTCAGGGATATTAAAGGACATTAAAGGACACATAAATACTTAGTGATACAAACAGAAACTTATTACAATTAGGATATATATAGGACGTTTTTAGACCTTACTTTGCGCTGAAAGTAGCTACACCTTTGGATGTTAGATAGGGCACTATGTGAATGAACTGGATATACAAAAATTCCCTAGGGAGCTTAAAGGATAATTTTTTTTATATGTGCTCGCCACGCTGTCGGTATGCTGGCGGTCGGGCTCCCGGCGCCGGTATGCTGGTTGCCGGGAGCCCGGCCGCCGGCATACCATACTACACCCCTAATATCAATACGGTCACCTAAGTGGACTTATGAGGCGTTTATCTGTATGGCTAAAATGTCCCACAAATTGAATATCAATGCTTCAATAAATACAATGCTTCAATAAATAACAATAAATTGTTGTTGTTCAAAAGACAGGTTGCTGTATGTAAAAAGCTTGCCAGCAGTATGTGAGCTCCACACAGCAGACTACCAGAGAGGTATTTAACAACTGGTTGCAGTGTGAGCACCCATTATAGATACTAGTATGTGATGTCTTGACAAAGGTCATGCTCTGACTACCTGGAGAATGTATTTGTGTGTAATTAATAAAAAGAAAAACCTGCTTTCTATGGTGAGTGCCTGCAGCTCTGGTTTATTGTATTACTGGACCAACTGGCCCTTGTGGAGCACCGCCCCGTTGTAAAGTGATGAAGCTTGGAGTGCAGATTCTTACACACATTATGCCGCACAGTCACACATACACACACCACATACAAACACACATACTGTACATATGTAAAATAGCTAACTTATCCAAACTACACGATACTCCCCTAGTTCAAATGATACATTGTGTATCATATATACATTCAACTATGTAAAGAACAAAGTATTTAATAAGAATATTTCATGCATTCAGATCTAGGATGTGTTATTTTAGTGCTCCCTTTATTTTTTTGACCAGTGTATATATATATATATATATACACTGCTCAAAAAAATAAAGGGAACACTAAAATAACACATCCTAGATCTGAATGAATGAAATATTCTTATTAAATACTTTGTTCTTTACATAGTTGAATGTGCTGACAACAAAATCACACAAAAATTATCAATGGAAATCAAGTTTATTAACCCATGGAGGTCTGGATTTGGAGTCACACTCAAAATTAAAGTGGAAAAACACACTACAGGCTGATCCAACTTTGATGTAATGTCCTTAAAACAAGTCAAAATGAGGCTCAGTAGTGTGTGTGGCCTCCACGTGCCTGTATGACCTCCCTACAACCCACACAAGTGGCTCAGGTAGTGCAGCTCATCGAGGATGGCACATCAATGTGAGCTGTGGCTAGTGTATATATATATATATATATATATATATAAAATAGTATAATCCCTTAGTGCGCTCTTAGTAAATACTACTGAAGTTTTTGTTTTTTTAATATTTTTTATATATATATATATATATATATATATATATATATATCAGTTAGTCCCTATGTGTGCAGACCTATAAGACTACTGTGGGAAAACAAAAGGGAATTATTTACATCCAGTCCATAGGAGGATCCTTTTGTGATTTACAGACTTTTAAAAAATTGCGGGAATTTCAATCTAACGAAGCAAGATAAACAAATAATATTTCTACATTTGGGAGAAGAGTACAATTCACTAGGTGACCTATAATAAGAAACCCCACTAAATGTCGTCATATTTTTGGAAATCTTTTTCCTCAAGTTTTCTAATCTATAAACAATTTCTAGCACAATAATTGGCTCAATTAAAAGCCCTTACCTTTTATGAATGATACAGCTTTTTCAAAATAAACAGAGAGCTGTTATTTAGAAAACACCCCTGAAGAAGTCGCTATAAGACGAAATGCATTGGGTGAAAGCTCTTTTATATCATTTTATTATTAATATATTTTTTACATGAATAATATTGAACCATTCAACTGTATTTTCAATGTAAAAGAAATGTTCATCATTAATTCAATTTTATGCAAATGTGAATTTAAACTATATTGTTCTTATAATAAAAAGACATATGTGTTTTAAATATGGGTGTTTACATGTGTAAGGTCATCCTCTCTTTATAAATCATCCGTTAAACTCAATCTAACTATATCAGTTTACAAAATAAGTGCGCTCTACAGAAATATCTTCTTTATATAGAGGCTCGGCACTCCCAGAGACATATAGAGCTTGGTCCGGTGCCCTCAAACCTGCATAGCAGCAGTGTATAGAAGTCCTCCAAAGCGGCACTCGGGACACAATCACACTAACAGCAAAGTGGATATCAACGTTTCAAACCTTAATTATGTATCCTGATGACAAACCATTAAAGGTTTGAAACGTTGATATACACTTTGCTGTTAGTGTGATTGTGTCCCGAGTGCCGCTTTGGAGGACTTCTATATATAATTTTAATTTTAGACCTTAGGCCCCCCCCCCCTCTTAAGAACCCCGGGCCCCCCAATGCCTTAATCCAGCTCTGATCTGGCCCCATTGATTTATCCACTTTTAGTTTTGAAAGTTTTGTTAGGACCTTCTCCTCTGTAAATGTACTTTCATCTACTTTATTTTTATAAATGTCCTTAACCGTGGCCAATCCCCTTCTTCTTCTGTAGTAAATACTGAGCAAAAATAATTATTATTTAGGTGATCTGCTATTGCCTTGTCTCCCTCCACCAAATTCTCACTCTCTGTCTTAAGTCTTATTATTCCTCCATTTGATTTTCTCCTTTCATTTATATACTTGAAAAAAGTTTTGCCCCCTTTATCTACTGACTGGGCCATTTTCTCCTCAGCTTCTGCCTTTGCACGTATGATCACTTTCTTAGCATTTTTCCGTCTGTCAAGATACACCTATTTGTCGTTATTATTTTTAGTCTGTTTGTATTTTCTAAAAGTCATCTTTTTTGCTTTCACACTAGTTTATACTTCTTTTGTGAACCACACTGGCTTCCTTTTCCTGGTGCTTTTCCTAACCCTTTTGAGTCAAAGGTCTGTTGCCCTTAGTATTGCACTTTTCAGTTTTTCCCACCTCTCCTGCACTCCTTCAAAGTTCCTCCGGTCCGCCAATGACTCACTTAAACATATCCCCATTTTTGCAAAGTCAGCATTTCTAAAATCCAACACCTTTGTTTTTGTGTGACAGGAGTTGGATCCTGTCTGTATACTAAACCTGTGTGTATACAAAACCATCACTGGTTCCCAGGTGATCACCCACATACAGTATATGTCTGATATCCTGTCACCATTTGTGAGAATTAAATCTAATATTGAGTCTTTGTGAGTGGGCTCCCTCACCAATTGCTTGAGAGATCCTCCCTGTAAGGAATTTAGACATTTGCCACTTGTATCTGAATTTGCAAAAGACCCCTTCCAATTGACATCAGGTAAATTAAAGTATCCCATGATTATGACTTCTCCCTTTAAAGCCATTTTAGTGATGTCCATCAATAGGTTCCTGTCCAAATCCTGCCCCTGGCCTGGTGGTCTATAGATCATCCCAATGCAAATAATGTTCTTCTCCCTGGTTTCTGTGGTGACCAAAAGGGCCTCAGTTTTGTCTTCAATATTTTGTATCAAAGTAGCATTTATGCTTTTTTCACATACATTGCTACCCCTCCTCCTATTCTTCCCATTCTATCCTTCCTAAATAAATTGTATCCTGGTATAGCTATGTCCCACTCATAATTACAATTGCACCATGACTCTGTAATTGCCACAATCTCCAAGTTATCCCTTGTCATTATTGCAATTAGCTCTGAAATTTTGTCTCCTAAGCTCCTAGCATTTGCACACATAACTTTAAGAATTTTGTCTGTGCATCTGTTATTAGTAGCCATGTCCAGACAGCACAAAATAAATTACAAGTTTAAAGTTGAAATTATCTGTTTGGTGATGTTGCTCAGTATTTGGTATTTGTTTTTTTTTTACTAATTAGGAATCACACTCTGTCCTTTACACCATGACTACACCTAACTAAATGTAAAGATATAGTACACCTGACCACAATGCCCAAATGATCAAAAGGAGGTAAACACCAGTGCCGTAACTAGACATTTTAGCACTGTGTGCAAGAAACAGCATTGGCACCTCCCCCCCCCCCTCCTTATATTCAAAACAGGGCTAGTGAGCGCTGTAGCCACGTGACAAAAATATAGGGTCTTGACTTCATCGGGAAGGGGCGTGGCCACAAAATAATACCAATTCATATTACGCTGCACAGTAGTCTCCATTAGTCAAATTACATCGCACAGTTCACCATTTACACACATTACACCAGGTAGAGCCCCTTATCCACATTACACCAAGTAGAGCCCCTTTTTCACATTACACCAGGTTGAGCCTCTTTTACACATTATGCCGGGTAGAGCCCTTGTCACACATTATGCCAGGTAGAGCCCGCTTTTACACATTATGGCAGGTAGAGTTACGAGAGAGAGGTAGGGAGGGAGGGAGAGAAAGATAGGGTTGGGAGGGAGAAAAACAGAAAGGTGGCAGAAAGAGAGACAGAGAGTGGTGGGAGGGGGAGAGAGAGAGAGGGGAGAGAAACACACAGTGGTACTTACGTGATGATAGCTGGAGTGCAGAGAGCTATGGCAGCATCGGGGGGATGTAACTGTGCTGGTGACGGAATACATACGACAGCGGGATCCTGGCCACCAGTATGCCAGCAGCGGGGCGAGAACTAGAAAGCCCCTTGTGGGCTCGCTTTGCTTGCCACACTGTGGATCTTTTCTCAGTGTGGTATTGCATGGGAGTTCACAGTAATATAGCAATGCAGAACATTTCAGATATAGGGCATACAATTTGTAAGTCTGTGGACAGGGTGTTTTGATGGGGATGTAGTTATGTGACCTGCGATCAGGAGAACACCGGTCACAATACCAGCTCCCACATCCCACCGCCCACTCACCATCCCTACAGTCGGCATGCTGACTAACAGGGAGTCCATAGAGTGGGAATAGACCTGTGGCGAGCGCAGTGAGGCTGCAAGGGGCTTCATTGCACTCCCCCCCTCCTTTTAGATGTATTTCTTCTATCTGCTACTTCTTTGTGGTTATCAAAACTTTTCTTTTAGAACAGGGTCTCTACAGAGGACAGAGAATTAAACTGCAAATTATTACTACAGTACAGTATTCAAAGTGGAAATTATGAAGTGGGGGTATGGAAAAGTGAAGGCTGCAACTATGGAAAAAGGGGTGCAGCCACTCAAAAGGGAGCGTGTCCTTAAGTGTAGTTTACCACACCAAATATCCCTTATACACCATATGCACCACAATAGTATAACCCCTTATACTATCTAGTACTGGTGCAACTTTCACATTATGTCACATGGAATGAGCCGAAATTCACATTAAGTCACATGGAATGAGCCAAAATTCACATTAAGTCACACAGTATAAGATGCAATTCACACTAAATGAGCAAAAAATTCACATTATGCCACACGGAATTAGCAAAAAATTCACATTATGCCACACAGTATGAGCCACAAGTCACATTATGCCACACAGTATGAGCCACAATTCACACTGAATGAGACAAAATTCACATTATGCCACACAGTATGAGCCACAAGTCACATTATGCCACATAGTATGAGCCACAATTCACACTGAATGAGACAAAATTCACATTATGCCACACTGAATGAGACAAAAGTGAGAGACAGGAAGACTGACAGCAGGGACGTAGAGACAGGGAAAGTGACAGCAGAGAGTGACAGCAGTGACATAGAGACAGGGAGTGTGACAGCAGGGGCAGAGAGAGTGACAACAGGGACATAGGGACAGGGAGAGTGACAGCAGGGACAGGGAGAGTGACAGCAGGGACAGGGAGAATGACAACAGGGACATAGGGACAGGGAGAGTGACAACAGGGACATAGGAACAGGGAGAGTGACAGAGAGAGGGACAACAAGGACATACAGTAGGGACTAAGGAGAGAGAAAGGCAGCAGGGTAAGAGATTACCTAATGAGCAGCGGTAGTGTGAAGGAGTATGTGGACGGAGGTGCAGACGATGTGGAGGCTGTGGGCATCTGCGGCGGTGCGGAGGAGGCTCTGGTCGGCGGTGCGGTGGATGAGGAGGCCCTGGGCCGCAGCGGTGCAGAGGAGGCAGCTGTGGGCATCTGCGGCACAGAGAAGGCTGTGGGCGTCAACGCAGAGAAGGCTGTGGACAGCGGTGCAGAGAAGACTGTGGGTGGCGGCGTGGGTGAGGAGGCTGTGGGCGGCGACCTTCTGTGTGGCTCCTATGACCGCAACTATTTTCAAATCTGCTGTGGACCGGCAGCCAATCAGGAGCGATTGGCTGCCAACCTGAAGAGCGCAGAATTGGCAAAGATGCGGCGGCAGGGGTCTTCACTGTCAGTGCTCGAAGTGCCGGTATGCCATACTGATACCAGCCCACTTCGAGCACTGTTACAGTATATAAAATAAAATAGGCACTGGTAAAATATGATCAATGCATGGCCGCAGGTACATGGTTATAGGTAAGTAATGTATGCTGACTGCTCGGTTTAAAAAAAAATAGCTAATTGAAATGACTACTTGCAGAAGTCCACGTACTGGGAAATTCAGTCCTGCCCCCCCCCCCCCCCCACACACACACACACTCCCCAGCCGCAGTATTACTGCCACACTTCCTCCCTCCCTCCTGTGTGACTTGGGCTGAGGTGCCCGGCGCTGCTGCTGCTACCTCTCACCCGGGCTTCCCCTGATGCTGCCCTTTCCTAAGTTTCCTCCTCTACTACTCTATTATTATTATGTGTATAAGCGGCACTGGTATGATAGGCATGTGTATAAGGGGCACTTCTTCTGTGGGCATTATTATGTATATATGTGGCACTAAAACTTTGCACATTTTGTGTATAAGTGGCATTGATACTGTGAGCATGTGTATGTGGCACTGATACTGTGGGCATTATTATGTGAATAAGCGGCACTAGTACCATGGGCATTGTGTACAAGGGGCACTACTGTGTAGCATAACATGAATATGGGGCAGTACTGTGTGCTGTAATATGACATAGGGGCACTACATGTGGTGTAATGACAATAAAATTGTACTACTGTGTGGCGTATTTTGAATTGGGTACTGTTGAGTGGCCATGCCTCTTTGTGTGATATGACAACCCCTTTTTGAAGGCACGCGCTGTCCCTTTATTAAGTATTGGAGAGAAGGCGCAATTTTATAGTTTGCAGTGAGGCGCCAAACACCCTAGCACCAGCCCTGCCTGCACTGTATCCAACCCGCACTGTAATCTGCATTGTATCTGACCCACACTGTATCCAACCCACACTGTATCCATCTGCCACGTATCTGACCCACACTGTAACCTGCTCTGTATCCAACCTGCACTGTAACCCGCACTGTGTCCGCCCCACACTGTATCCGACCAGCGCTGTATACGACCAGCACTGTACCCTGGTTGATATTTAACTGTGTGTCTCAAAGTATTCTGCACTGTACTACACAGGAAAGGAATGCTTTTTTGTGATTGGGAAGATTTTGGGGAGCTGCTAAACAAAAAGACTGATTAATTGGGGCTTTACATGGACACAGAGTGCCAGTCATCAGTATCCCAGGACCCTCAGGAGGGAGGTACAGACTAGGCACTGAGAATAGGCATGTGCTGGGGGCACTTGTGTAGGGGCATCAATGTCTGATGTTGCTATTTTACACATGGTTTTGTTTTTTCTTCTTTGCTGTTTGTTAACTACTTTAGAGCAATTATATTCTACACACGATTCTCAGTAAATTTCTGTGTTGGATTGTTTTTCTATTGATAGTACTTGCGAGTTGGTTTTATTGGTTATTGCTAATACAGTACTAATTTTGAAAACATTTTTAAACCGAAAAAGCTGCCGTGTGTTGCTGCTCTGTTGCTTAGTTAGCCAGCCAGGCGTGTTTTGTTGGTGAACAATATTGTGAGCTGTGAGGTGGTCAAAACTGACAGGAAATGAGTGGAAATGAATGTTATTGAGGTTAATAATACTGTAGCAATGACAAAAATTCCAAATTCAAGGATTTTATCTGTTTTTAGGATTTCCCCCAAAAAATATACAGATTCAAAATCAAATAGAGCGAGAGAGATATATCTGCACACTTATAGGTATACTGTATATTCAAATTAGCTTTGAAAACCCCCAATAATATTATATCTAAATTAGACCTTATCTTCTGAGGGTGTAGCCCTAATGCAACCAAATCATGGACCAAAAAGCAAAAAGAACTAGGAAAGTGGTTATTGAGTTGGGCACACAGGTGAGAATTCATCAAGTAAATTTACATAATAAATCTTGGCTTTTATTGCACAAATTTATTCTAAAAAAAAACACCAACATTTTGGGATACATACAGCAAAATATAGAGGTTAAAATTACACATACAGACATAAAAGTGAGAAGACTGAAATATGTGAATGAAAAGAAGTTTTAAAAAGCAGAACCACCACTATAACTCCTGCATGAATGTATTTATTGAAATGATGTATAAAAGCCGATGAGAATTCTTCCTTATATAACCTTCAGTGCACACTGCAATCTGAGAGTACAAGTGTGGGGATGTACAGTATGATCACGATCTGACCATTGTTGTATTCAATAAAGGTGTGCCAACTTATTCATGTGTTGTAATAATTTATTTGTAGGCAATATTGATTACAAAGTTACTTCCTTTGATTGGCTACACTTTCTGTTGTGTTGCCACAATATAGAGCTGTATCCCCTACAAAGGTCCCTTGTTGGCACTATGCCATGTAAGTGTAGGTTGAGGTAATTCCTCCTATTATGTTATTATTAAAGAGGGATGTTTTGTGGGCAAAATTACTTCATAAGCTGATCGCATCTGATAGTGTCACTCAGCAGTGTCCACACTATGGTTAGTGTAGAAATTTGTGCTATCTGGAAAGTGTACTAGTCAGAGGAAGGTGATAATTCATTCATATCCTGTTATATATTTATAGGCAACAATTGTTGCAAACTTGACTCCTCTGACTAACCACACATTTTATTATGTTGCAACCACACATAAATGTATCTCCTACCAATATCCCTTTATAACACTGTGCTAAATGTGGTAATATTGAGGCAGATCCTCCATTCATTTAGGATATTATAGGGAAATGTGTATTGGCAGGGTGGTTCCTCTTGCTGATTGTATCTCTCAATAGCTAGATACCGTGTTATGTATAAACAATGTGGTAATAGCACACAGAGCCAATTGATGTATATAGCGATACAGTTTAGGGTGTGGGCTCAATTGGCCACAAATTCTTAATATTCCTGGTGATTGAATAGGCTTTCACTAGTCACACTTGGTAACAATGATGGATTCCACTCTGTAAACCAAGTTAGCCATAGATTCTGAATATTAAGAGCAATGTATTGAGATATCACTGGTTAAATTAGTTGATATTGGTGAATTTCCCCCTGCATCATGGTACCATTCCCCCTATGAATCTCAGGCTCATTTGTGTAATACACTAATGCATCTTAATCATTATGTAGCATTAATACTGATGAGTGCTGTTTGTGGAGTTACAAAAATATTTACTTATTTAAATGGCATACAGCATGCATTTAACATATTAGGAGCGTGGTGGGTTGCTGAAACGCCAATGTGCACGTTTCGCCATATGAACAGCTTTAACAAGGCTGAACCCAATTGTCTCCCATGAACGGTATTTCAAAGGTGAGTCTAGCCAATCCCGATTCAGCTACGGATCACGTTTCCCGCAGCCAAATCATCTATATAGCGTTTATAATACCATAAATGTGCTGATACTGATGAATAAGTTCTCAATGAACCGAACCCCCCGACCTCCATGATCCGAGCCGGGACAGAATCCTGCTCTGGACATCCCGCCAGACTTGGATCCCAGAACGAGGCAAAACTTCATCATCCAGCTGTTGGATTCTCGCAGGTTTTGGATTTCATATAAGGAGACGCGCATTGCAGCCATCTTCACTCCGGACTTGGAGAGTGAGGGAGACAGACCTTTGTCTCTCTCTCTCTGTGAGTGGTAGTGTCGGGTAGGGTCAGCATGTGCTCTCTAGGGGTGCTGTTAGGGGTGCTGTCCTGGATGTCACTGGTGTTTCATGTGCTGTTAGGGGTGCTGCACCTGTACATGGATGTTGCTGTCCTGGCTGCTGTGCTGTACAGTGGTACTGTCCTCCTGTATGCTGAGAAAATACAGGGGTGCTGGCCTTGGCTTGTATGCTGTAAAATTTCAGGGGTGCAGTGAAAATAAATGTACACTGACCCTGTCTTGTAGGCTGTAAAAATTCAGGGGTGCAGTAAAAATAAATGTACACTGGCCCTGTCTTGTATGCTGTAAAAATGTAGGGGTGCAGTGAAAATAAATGTACACTGATCCTGTCTTGTATGCTGTTTCAGGGGTGCAGTGAAAATAAATGTACACTGGCCCTGTCTTGTATGCTGTAAAAATTCAGGGGTGCAGTGAAAATAAATGTACACTGGCCCTGTTTTGTATACTGTAAAAATTCAGGGGTGCAGTGAAAATGTACACTGATTCTGTCTTGTATGCTGTTTCAGGGGTGCAGTGAAAATAAACATACACTGGCCCTGTGTTGTATGCTGTAAAAATTCAGGGGTGCTGTCGTTAAATAAAGTACACTGGCCCTGTCCTGTATGCTGTCCTGTGTGCTGTTGTTAAAATAAAAGTACACTGGGGGCGTGGCCTGGCGGGACTCCGGTGCGGACGTGGGTTGAAATGGCTCCTGCTAAAAACCCTCCAACTGATCCCTAGAAGCCCCATTTACCTCTCCGTTGCCGCCTGAGCTGGTGCGAGTGCCCCCCTGTAGCGCTGCAGAGCCAAGAGACCTCTCACAGGTCTTTGCAGGTTGTGGCCTACTCGGGTCCTGGAAGCCGCGGCCTCTCTTAGCAGCACCTGTCTGCCGGAGCCGCGCCATTGGCACAGAGGAGCGGCCCCTGCCATCCCGCAGCTGTGCGCTCCATCATTCATGGGAGTGTGCGCCCACCAGCGCTCCCCTTTGTGCCATGGCAACACCTGCGTCAGCCCATGAGAGCCGCGGCCCACCTCAACTCCAGAAGTCAGGACCTAGATTTCGACTGCTGCCCGGTGGGAGGCTCCATGGGGGTAATTCTGAGTTGATCGCAGCAGCAAGTTTGTTAGCAATTGGGCAAAACCATGTGCACTGCAGGGGGGGCAGATATAACATTTGCAGAGATAGTTAGATTTGGGTGGGTTATTTTGTTTCTGTGCACGGTAAATACTGGCTGCTTTATTATTACACTGAAATTTAGATTTCAGTTTGAATACACCCCACCCAAATCTAACTCTCTCTGCACATGTTATATCTGTCCCCCCTGCAGTGCACATGGTTTTGCCCAATTGCTAACAAACTTGCTGCTGCGATCAACTCAGAATTACCCCCCATGGCCGGATCGTGGTCACATTAGCTAGAAACAGAACCCAGACAGCACACAGGGTATCCTTACACTCACCAACTCCCCCCCGGCACCCTCTCCACAAACCGCAACAGCACTAAATGCATGTCTATTTTTGTTGTACTTTCCTGGCCCAGAAGATGGGGGGGGGGGGGGTGGCCATATTTACTGTACACTCTCTGCACAGAGTTCCAGCTATATTGCTGTGGTGCTGCCCTGTGTGCTGAACCACCATACCCATCCCTTGGGTCACACTCACAGGCTGCCTATACGCTTCCTCCTTGTCTGCAGCTCTCAGAGACAGATAGGCACGGCATCCCATTCTGCTTCATTCTGCCTCACTACTGTTTACATACCCCTATAATATCACAGCTGTAAGGAAGCCTGAGCTCTTTTGTACCACCTCTCATTTTCCAATGTGAATGCTCCACGTCCCTCTCACCGCCATTCATGTTTGCCTAATTAACATGTATCTATTGTGACTGAGTATACCCTTTCCACATATATCTTCTGACTGGACCCGGCTATACCAGAGTACACTATTTTCGTTACTTGGGACCTTTTCCGACGCCAAGATATGCCTCCAAAAAAAAAAACCTGATACCCTCCAAAATCAACTTTCCCCCCCAGAAGCCCCTTCAAATATCTCCTTTACAGGGCAATCCCACTTTGATCTCCAACTCAGACCCTGCTGTGTCGGACATCCTGTCATCCACTTTCTCAACATCCGGAGTGGACTGTGATTCGGATGCACCTCTGACTGTGAGGTCCCTCTGCCAAATTCTATTTGCTTTCAAGTCAGATCTCTCTAAGGATCTAACCTCAGCCATCCGCAAGGTCAAGAATTATTTGGTTGCTATAGGAGACAGGACTGACCACTTAGAATGTAAAATGGACGAACTTGTTGCCTCACACAATGATTTGATCTCCCCCCACGACCATCAACAGCAAGACCTTGACCAGTTCAAGTCTAAACTAGCAGATTTAGAGGACAGATCTCTATGCAATAATATTAAAATCAGAGGCATCCCCGACTCAGTCACCAACTCTGAATTGGAATCCTACGCTACTGCCTTATTCAAGAAGCTCCTCCCCACTGTCGATGCCAAAGAACTCCCGACTGACCATATTCATCGCCTCCCCAGTGTTATGAGCCACGGCAGTGGCTCATTCCTGTTTTGCATTTTGGCTATGTATTTTATGTTATACTTCTGTTTCTGTTCCCCTTGGCTTCTATGGGGTGTCTGGCGTCCACCCTTAAGGAGGGGGTACTGTTATGAACCACAAGTAGTGGTTTATTCCTGTTGGCTTTCTGTTCATGAATTTTATGTTATAGTTCTGTTTGCATGCCAGGATTTCTCTTGTACTTGTTTAGAAGACTGTTGTTGTCCACCGGTGGTGAGTCTGTGTAACTGTAGCCTGTTTTCTATGTGTTAAGCCTCACCTGTCAGATATTTGGTCATTATGTGGTGAGTCTGTGTACTGCAGTCTGTCTCTTGTCTGTGTAACTTCACCTGCTAGTATTTTTGCCATTACCTTGTGCCTGGCATCCAGCCATCCTGATTGGGGCGTGCTTTCCTTATTAGCCAGCTACCCCTGCAGTCCAGTGCTGGTGATAGATGTTTGTTATTATACCTGTATGTTCCTGGTTAGTTTCATGTCCAGTATTGCATCTGTGTCCAGGCCCTGTCTGATAGTGGAATCCTGTATTGGTGCTATTATATTCCTTGTGGTATCCAGCTGGAATCCTGTGACAGAATCCGGAGTTCATTACTCTCCACCTGCGTTCCTACCTTCAGTGAGAACCTGTCAGCTTCCTGTGGAGCTGTGTCCTGCCCCTGGATTGTTCCTGTGCAGCCAGTTTATCCTGTATGTCCGGAGCCTAATCATTGGAATTTTTATCCAGCCTTCCAGTCCTGTAATCCTGTATCTGCAGCCTTGGGGTTCCTGTTCCTTCTGCGTGCACCTTTACCGGTGTCATGAGTGGCGGCTCTACGAAACCTTATGGCTGTGGCCGTATTTATTCTTACTTTCTGGTTTTGTGTTTCTCTGTGGAGGTTTCCGCTATTGCTGTCCTCGCCAAATTACGACAGTGTCGTGTTTGGTGTTCAGGCAGTATTACCTTGGTACAGTTTTGTTGACAGCGGCGCCGCACATATACTAGTTTATTGTTTTATTTAGTGGGTTTTCCCGATTTTCTTGTGTGTCTGCCTTAGTTAGTTTTCCCCTTGTTCTCTCTCTGTCTCGGTTAACGCCTTGTCACCTACTAAGACCGGGGGGCATCGGAGTCGGGCAGACATAATCCGCCCGTCAAATGCGGCTGCCATGGCCCAAGAAACCATAGTCTCGCAGGCGTTGACCGACTACTTGGGAGAGACAACGGAGTCAGGATTCCTGTTAGGTATTGCTGCATATCCCAGTTCTGTCGCAGCTTCATGCATCTGTACCCAGAACTCTTCTGTTGCCACCCAATCTCCAGGGTTCCGGGTACGTAGAACATAACACCAAGACCCCGTACCATTTCCTCTGCATTGCCTAAGGATACCCTCCTCCGTGTCCACTTCTCTACAGTTAAAGAACGTATCCTGAGAGCAACTAGGGAATCCAAGAACTCCGACACACTCGGCGGTCTTTAGATTTTCCAGGACTTCTCAGCTGCTATCATTGCAAAGAGGCATGCTTTGCATCCATCACTGTAGCTCTTAGGACCCATGACATCCCATACCGCTGGGGATTTCCAGTCAAATTGTTGATCATCTATGAGGACTCTACCTACAGTGTCTCCACTCTCAACGCAGGAATTAAACTGCTGATGGACTGTGATATCTCTGTTCAAAAATCTTTCGAGCCAGCATGTTCCTCAACTATCCGTCAAGACTGGTCGAGCACCTGATCTACCTGCTCACATTATCAGGTCCTTCCGTTACATCTGGGTCCTTTAATGCCTTAGACCTTTTTCCCTTCAATTGGGAAGGGAAAAACTTGTTCAATGTTATTTGCATTTCCGATGTTGAATACGATCCAGGTCTTTGTATTACAGGTATACTCTTTCACTTAGTCTCATATATTGCTATTAGTTCATACTTCTGTGGGAGTTGCTACGTTTAACATGCACTATCTGTTGACTTTTTGCTAACCTCTCCCACTTTTTTATTCTTATACTAAAATGTTATATCTTACATGTTCGCATTTCTTTTAGCTGTTTTGTTTGAGTGGCGGTGTCTGCTTCGCCAGGTCGCCCCCTACTCACTCTATACTACTGCAAGCTTCCCTGTTTCCCCCTTCCCCTGCAGTAGTCATGCAGTTTCAATATACTGGACCCTTTTGGTTTTCCTCCTTTACCCTCTGGTTAACCTCCTGTTCCCAGTTCCCCCTGTGTTTTCCTTCTTACTGTGCTCCAAATATTCATTGTTCCCATATCCAGCGAGGTACTTTCTCCATGATCAGTTGCTTTTACTCTGTTTTCAATGGATTATTTCTCATGATTCCTGATTTATACTCCCAATGCTGAACCTCTTCTCTCTTAATGACAAAGTATTAAATTCACCCAATAAACATAGATTAGCCCTTTCTTTTTTTCATAAACAAAAGGCAGATGTTGTTGCACTACAGGAAACTCATTTCTCCTCTATTAACACCCCACCCTCTTCAAAAATAGCAATTTCCCTGTAGGATTTTACGTAAATGGCCCGTTTAAACGTAATGGTGTCGCTATACTGTTTAACAAACATGTTTCCTTTGTTCCCCACTCCAAAATTGCAGACAAAAGTGGTTGCTACCTGATCATTACAGGCCTCCTAGAAGACAAACTTACTACCTTAGTATGCTTGTATGCCCCCAATTCCAATCAAGTGCCATTTCTTTGCAAACTATTCTTCTTAATCCGCAAATCACTTAAGGGTTCCCTGGTTGTTTTCAATGACTATAGCTTGGTTTTAAACCCCAACATGGACAAATCCCACCCCCCCACCCCTTCCTATTCCGTCTGCCCAGACTGGTCCCTCTCTAGCCTTCTGCAATTTACTAGCTGAATTTGATTTGTACGATATCTGGAGAACCCACAATCCTTCAGGGCGGGAATATACATTTTACTCCATAGTCTATAACTCCTATTCTAGAATAGATATGATCCTTTGTGACAAATGGTCTCTCCAAAGAACTGGGGACATTGATATCTTGCCAATTACTTGGTCTGACCATGACCCTGTTCTTTGGAAATGGAATCTTCACAATGCTCAAAACCCTTCCAGACCGTGGCGTCTCTATCCATATCTCCTAAAGAACCCCATGTCCAAGAAAATAATTCTGTACTCCATTAATTCCTATCTGGCTGTTAAATCTCCTCTAGATGCATCCACCATCAGTCACTGGTGTGCTTTCAAAGCTGTTACACGTGGGGCTGCCATTCAGGCTGGAGCCACTCTCAAAAAAAAAGAAAACAAGCCGTCCAACTACAGTTGAACTTAGAAACTAAATTGAAAGATCTGGAATCACAAAATATGACCAATCCCTCTAGAGCTATCAAAAAAGAACTCTCCAGTGTTCGTAGCCAACTCCAGAAACTGTTTCTAGCCCATACTCAAGCAGCATTGAACAGGATGCGACAAAAGTTTTATCTACTAGGTAATAAGTACGATAGAATATTAGCTCATAAACCTCAAGCTCAACAAACCAGACAGAGGATCAAATTTATTTATTCCCCCTCTAAACAAATTTTTTTGAATCCTAGAGATATTACAAACCACTTTGCGCAATACTACTCTAAACTTTACAAATTATTATCTGACACTTCCGTTCCCCAACCTACTTCACTCTCCATCGCCTCCTTTCAAAAACTCCCCACCCTCACCCAGGAGCAATTATTTGTCCTTAATGCTCCATGGTCCACCACTGAAGTCTCCGCAGCTATCAAGTCACTTCCTCGTAATAAAGCCCCAGGCCCAGACGCGTTCATCACTGAGTTCTATGCCACATTCCATGACCTTTTGTCTCCCTATCTGACTGACCTCCTTAACAAATTTTCTGACAAGGGTACCCTTCCTACTGAGCTACTGGAGGCATGTATTGTCACAATCCCTAAGCCCGGAAAGGACCCTGCATAATGGGGGTAATTCCAAGTTGATCGCAGCAGGAAATTTTTTAGCAGTTGAGCAAAACCATGTGCACTGCAGGTGTGGCAGATATAACATGTGCATAGAGAGTTAGATTTGGGTGGGTTATTTTGTTTCTGTGCAGGGTAAATACTGGCTGCTTTATTTTTACACTGCAATTTAGATTGCAGATTGAACTCACCACACCCAAATCTATCTCTCTCTGCACTTGTTATATCTGCCTCCCCTGCAGTGCACATGGTTTTGCCCAACTGCTAAAAATTTCCAGCTGCGATCAACTTGGAATTACCCCCATTGTCACAACTACCGCCCTATTGCACTGCTTAATTGCGCCATCAAACTATATGCCAAACTAATCGTTACTCGTATTAACAAATTCCTTCCAGTGCTGATACACCAGGACCAAACTGGCTTTGTTCCGGGGAGACAATTGTCAGATAACATGCGCAGGGTTTTTAACTTGATTGATTTCCCTCCCTACTGACCAAGGCCTCCTCCTGCTGTCACTTGATGCTGAGAAAGCCTTTGATCGACTAAACTGGTCTTATATGCGAGAAGTTCTCACTCGTTTTGGTTTTAAAGAACGCATCTTATCTTCTATCTTAGCCTTATATAGCTCTCCCCCACAGCCCGGGTGTTCAGCAATGGCTTCCTGTCCAATTCATTTCCTATTACAAATGGTACTAGACAGGGATGCCCCCTATCCCCTTTAATATTTGTTTTATCGATTGAACCTCTTGCTGTTCCCATTCATGAAGATCCCAAATTTCCAGCTCTGCAAATTGGTCCTTCCCGCCACAAACTGAGACTTTTTGCTGATGATGTTCTCCTCTTCGTTTCGGACCCTACCACTACTCTTCCTCTTTTACATTCTATCCTTGAAGCCTATTGCTCAGCCTCGTACTATAAGCTCAACACCACTAAAACTGATGCCCTACCTATTAACTTATCCCACTCCTTATCCTCCCTCCAATCTTCCTATCCATACAATTGGCAGAAAACTAAAATAAAATATTTAGGCATCAACATTCCCATTAATACTTCAGAAGTCTTCACCTCTAATCTTTCTCCTCTAGTAACAATGCTAGAAACGCTCACGAGCGACTGGATGTCGTACGACGTATCCTGGTTAGGCCGTATGGCTGTGTTTAAAATGTCCCTTTTACCCAAATTAATGTATCTGTTCCGCACGATACCCTATATTTTCCCAAAGAAGGTCCTTCGGATCTGCTTTTTCATCCTGACAAAATATATTTGGTCCTCAAAGCCACCCATGTTAGCCCACTCTAAAATGATTCTACCAAGGACACTAGGGGGGTTGTACGTGCCTGATATTCATCTATATCAAGAAGCTTGTCTTTTGGCTTCCCTTAAAAACTATTTCCACTCCGACCCCTGGACTAGTTGGGTGGAACTTTAGCAATCCCATGCTCGCTCTCTTCCCCTTGCGGACTTGTTCCGCATTCCTAAATCACTCCGACCACATCTCCCCAATCTACTCCCATCCACAAAAGATTCCTTGAAAATATGGGACAAACTCTCTGTCATTACACCAGCCCCTGTCTGCTCCATCTCACAAATTTCCATCACCACACTCACTACGCTGATACCACAGCTGAATCTCTCTAAATGGAGAAAACTGGGTGTATCGCTATTAAGTGACTTACTAGATGGTCTTCTCCTGTTACCCTTCTCATCTTTCTAACAGAAAGTTTCCTTACCTGCTTCGGCATTTTTCCACTATTTACAAATTGCACACTGGTGGAAAGCAATCCCCCGCACCTCGATCTCGCCAGACACAATCTCGTGAATGTGAAAGGGAAATTGGGAACCTGACCAGTGCATGATACGAATTGGTTTGATGCGGATCATCATTGGAGAACTCGTGACACTCATGTCCATTCTCCAAAGCATGATTCGAATTGGTTTGCACCACTTGAACATGTGCAGATTGGATCCCCTTTATTAGACAAGGGAAGGTGTTACCTGAACCAGAGATAATAAGGAAAAGGAGGGGCATCAGGGCAGGAAAAAAGAAAATAAGGATGAGAAAGAACAAATCTAAAAAGAGAGAGAAAAAGCCCGTTAGGAAAGTGACAACTAATGACCCCCATCTTGAAAAAGTTAAGATTTTCAATTTAAATAATCATGTCCTACTTGAAGAAGAAAGATCATTACTGGAGAAGGGGCTAAAATTTGCTCCTTCAACCAAAATTGATCAATTTAATATTTTTATGGACATCCAAAAGTATTTGAGGAAATTGACATTGAAAAAGTTTTTCATGTCAAAGGACAGTAAGGAGGTTGAGACAAGTTTGGCGGTTGCCACTCCCTTTAGTCCTAGATCCACTTTTCTTTCCCTCTCATTTAAAATGTAACTTTCTTGAAACATTTAGCAAAGTTGTGATCGATGATATAGAGAAACTAGAGAGTAAAACCATTAAAAATCTTCCCAGGAAAGAAAGAGGAGCACTTAAAACATTAAATGACGGTACTGAGCTGATAATTAAACCAGCTGACAAGGTGGGTGGTATTGTCCTCATGAATTGTTGTGATTAAGAGAATGAAATCCTTAAACAACTGGAAGACAAAAACACTTATAGGAAGATGATCCTACCAATAAAGTCTCTCTAGTGCTAAAGAGTATTATTGATAAATATAACAAGGGTATCTTAACAGATGCCAAAAGTCAGTTTCTTTTTTCTGAAGGGTCCATGATACCTACAATTTATATATTGCCTAAGGTACATAAAAGTTTGACTCAACCTCCGGGGAGGACGATAATCTCTGGAGTAAATTCATTAACGGCCAACCTGTCTAAATTCATCGATTTCTACCTCCAACCTTTAGTACAGGCTAATCCCTCACATCTTAAGGATACTACAGATGTCCTCATCCATCTAAATCAATTGGAATGGGAGGATAATTATCGTTTTGTAACAGCTTATGTAGGATTACTCTATACTATTATCGACCATTCTCAAGGTATAGAGGCAATAAGGAGGACCCTAGAACATTCAGATATTAATAGTGACATACAAGAATTTTTGGTTGAAGGGCCCTGTTTTATTTTGAACAATATTTTTTTTAATCTTTAAGGATGAATTTTACATCCAAAAAAGAGGAACTGTGATGGGCACCAGGTTCGCCCCGAGTTATGCTAACATCTTTATGGGGTTGTGGGAGGAGGAGGTTATATGGAACCACAACCCTTTCGGGGCGAACCTGGTATCCTGGCGTTGATATATCGATGACATCTTTTTTGTTTGGCGAGGAGATAGAGGTTCTTTGGAAGATTTTTGTGGACATCTCAATTCCAACAACAGGAATATCATTCTTTCTTTTAATATTAGTTCTTCCAGTATAGATTTTTTTTGGCTCTAACAATATATAATGAAAACACTTCAATAAAGACGAAGAATTATGTGAAACCGACAGACTCTAGAGCCTATATCAACAAGAAAAGCTGTCATCACAGAAAATGGTTAGACACAGTTCCCATGGGCCAGTTTAAAAGACTCAAGAGGAACTGTACTGACCATGACATGTTTCTGACACAAGCACAGGAACTGAAATCTTGTTTCATATCTAGTGGATATGATGAGGATGAAGTTGGTTTGGCTCTAGATTCTGCATCTAAAATTGACCGTATGAATTTAATGAAAAGAACTTAAAAAGAGAAAACACCTTTTGAGGGAGATAGGCTCAAATGGGCCTTTATATCAGACTACTCATCTCAACATTATCTAGTCACAAAGATTTTTAAAAAACACTGGGGCATCCTTAAAAAGGATCCAGTGATAGGGAAAGAACTGCCCGACCATCCAGTTTGTATTTTTAGAAAAGCATCCAATTTAAAGCAAAAATTGGTCAGAAGTTTTCATTACACTACCAATTAATAGAGTGTAATCTCAGCAGGTTTGCACAGATGTGGTTCATGTATGGGATGTAAATGTATACCTAATACATTTGGAAAAAAAAGTGGTTACTGTTACTATTAACAATAAACAACTGGCCATTAAGGATTTCATTACCTGCCACACACAGAATGTTATTTATGGGATAGAATATGTGTGTGTGGCAAGTTTTATGTCGGGAGGACAAGTAGACCATTAAAAGTTAGAATAAGTGAGCATTTAAGAAACATCCAAAAAGAGCTAGATACACATGCCCTATCGGCACATTTTAAGATTTCTCATGGATGTGATATATCCAAAATTAGAAACTTTCATGGTCTTAAGAAAGTGAGTCTTAATCCCAGAGAAACTGACATTATGACTAAATTAGCCAAGGAAGAAGTTAATTTTATTTATAGATATAATACTCTCATTCACTCAGGTTTAAATAAGGAATTCGAGGTTAAATTGTTTCTTTAGTTCATGTTCTGCTTTTAATTGCATTATTGCATTGCTTTTACTGTTGTTTTTTAACATTTTCGTACGTACACCTGTTTATAATCATTGTGGATCCGACCCGAGTGGCTAAATTTCCGATGCTCATCATTTGTATAAAGAGATTAGCACAGTGAAATGGAACGCACATTGACCCGCAAATGACTTCTGTTTGTGGCAGTTTGGAGGACTGACTAACCATCTATGTCCAGTCAGCAGTGAAATGCGGAAACTTCATTTCCGATGTCAACAAGAAGTTCGGTTTCCGCTCTGGTGAGCGGTGGAACGCAAAACGTCACTTCCGGCGGAAGGAGGAAGTGAGACGTTTGTTCTGGTTTTCGCAGCTCATTACAGCTGTAAAACATCACTCCTAAAGTTTAGGATGTTTTGGAATATTGGACTGGCCACTTGCGGAGCGGACTATGTACTGTTAATTATAGGCTCATTGTAGCTGTTGGTTATCTATGTCTGGAAATAGGTTTAGCCTTTATGAGGACTGTTAAGGGTATAAATATCCTGTTAGGCACCACCTCCTTATGCCTTGACAAAGATACCAGGAGTATTGAAACACGTTGGAAAGGAGGCTGGGGCAGGAATTCTGAGTTGAACCAGTTGGACTTTGAGTTTGCAGGGACACCTGGTTTTTCCATACATATGCTCATTTGTCTGCTAACATCTAGTAGACCTTTCCACCGGGTGAGAGTCTATTACTACTGCCTCTGTTGATGTTTTATTGTTTGTATTAAAAACTGTATTATGCTATTTTGGATCATTTTCTTCCTTTGAGGACGGGCGTGTGACGAATCCAGTGTGGGATTTACCCTCTCAAAATCATATGCTGTTCTGTCTACTTCATATGTAGACCCCTCTATATGGTAGGAGTCCATATTATCTACTGTCATAGTAAATACATGCAGAGAAACAAAATGTATTGCCCTATGAGGTGTATTCTTTGTTTTCTTTGAGGATCAATCTGGAAGACAGTTATTCGTGTTGGGTTGGTTTACGCTAATCGAGTCATCCTGTGAAATCATTCAAGTGCCAAGAGAGTCTACATTGATGATTGTGTTTGTACAGTCTCACAAATGTTTTTCTCTCGACTCTCCCTGTTTAACTCTAGAGGCGATATTTCATACTGGTATAAAATATTGATAACTCCCGCTTCCCCGTCCAAGTCTAGTGCCCAGCTAAAATGGGAATTGGATATAGAGAGAATATTCTCACCGATAGAATGGCAGATAATCTTTCCTATTCAATGTCCCAATGTCTGAATCATACTGAAATGCATATAAAATTAGTTCATAGACTATATTTGACCCCAAACCGACTACACAGATTTTGGCCTTCTTGTAGCCTCTAGCATTGGTTGCTATGTGGCTCTATCGGCCATTTACACCATATATTTTGGTCCTGTCCAGTACTTACCAGTTACTGGTCCGAAGTCTTTGCTTTGTTTAATAAAGTATTGGGTACACATCTTTCCCCAGACCCGTCCTTGGTACTACTGGATGTTGTCCCCTCCACTGTCCCTCCTGCCAGTAGATACGTCTTGGGCCAAATTTTAATAGCTGCTCAAGCTAATCTCGCTCAGATGTGGAAACAGACTTTATCTCCTACCTTACTGAAAGTTATCTGTAAAACGAACCACCACTTCCTTATGGAAACCAAATACATTCCTTCCTCAACTGCTACCTCCTCTCCCATGGCACGTTGGTCCCCATGGCATATCTTTGTTACCGTAGGCGAGGGTTCCCAATACTTTTCCAACATATCACACAGTGACCCGCTTCAATTTAGTCTAAATGAAACCCCCTCTATTGCGTAAACACTCATTTGATGAGTGATTTTATATGTTTATATTACCATATTCCATCTCTCTTTATGTGCTAGGAATTTACAGCTTTACAGTACTGTGTGCTACTGCTCTTTGGCATTATTGTTACTTCCTTACTTCTCTTAATATATATGTTTTCTCTGTTTTTATTATTGTGAATGTACCTTTAACTGGATGTTCTCCTCTCTCTATACCCTCCCCCCTCCCTCTCCATCCCAATGTATTCTATTGCTTGCACTTTTTTCTTTTCTGTACCCCATTTATAAAAAATGTCTTTTCCCTCAATAAAAAAATATTGATGAAAAAATTTTAATAAAATTACACTAGCCCAAATACAGGGGTGCTGTTGTTAAAATAAAAGGACACTGGCCCTACCCTGTATGCTGTAAAAATTACAGGGGTGCTGTTGTTAAAATAAAAGTACACTGGCCCTGTCTTGTATGCTGTAAAATTACAGGGGTGCTGTGAAAATAAAGGGGCGCTGTTCTGTGCACTGTAATAATAAAGAGGTGCTGTCCTGTGAAATAGAGAACAAAAATTTGGAGGAAAAAATAGTGGACGATCAGGAACCACTTCCAGTTCCTAGTACTAGTGCTGAAGCTGCTGGTGCCACCAGTCATGACATTGACCAGTTGTTCCCAAACGCGGTCCTCAAGGCACCCCAACAGTCCAGGTTTTAGGTATATCCATGGCTCAGCACAGATGGTTTAATACAATTGACTAAGGTGCTAATTAAGTCACCTATGGCCAAGCATGCATACATTTAAAACCAGGACCATTGAGGGTGTCTTGAGGACATTTGGGAACCTCTGATATTGATGATACAATTCAATCAACGTCGTCTGCTAAGGCCGATGTACAATGTCATAGAGGGCATGTAAAATCCAAGAAGAAAAAAATTAATATTCAGGAAAAAAAAGAAATGATTTGATGAGAAACGTAAAAATTGGCAATATGCCATTCATGAAACAAACTGGCAAGGAAAGGCTAAGGCTTGGCCTATCTTCATGACTGATGGTTCAGCTTCTCATGAGGATGGAAGCCCTCCTACCTCTCAAAAAAATAAAAAAATGAAGCTTGTTAAAGTACAGGAAAAAACAACTGTGCATTCAGAGATATCACAAATCCCCAAGTAGAGTCCAAGTGTGTCCACAATTGCGATGTCTACACCTAACCTTCACAACACTGTATGGAAAGAGGAGGCTCCTATCACCATTTGCATGCCCCCTGCAAGTGCTGGGAGGAGCACCGCCAGTACAGTTGCTGATATTGATATTGAGGATGTCACTGTAGCAGTACACCAGGATGAGGTGTATTGGTGTAGCTGGCGCTGAGGAGGAAGTTGACAATGAGGATTCTGATGGTGATGTGGTTTGTTTGAATAAGGTACCAGTAGAGACAGCTGTTGGCCATGGGATGAAAAAGCCCATTGTCCCTGCCTGGGCAAATACCAAAAAAGCCACCTCTTCGGTGTGGAATTATTTCTCCACAAATCCGGATAACAGGTATCAAGCCATCTGTTGCCTTTGTCAATCCCTAATCAGTAGGGGTAAGGATGTTAATCACCTAGAAACATCATCCCTTATACATCACCTGCAGCGCATTCATCATAAGTCATTGTCAAGTTCAGAAACTTTGCGTAATAGCGTAAGCAGTCCACTGACACCTAAATCCCTTCTTCCTGTTGTACCCAAGCTCCTGCAATCCACACCACCAACTCCCTCAATGTCAATTTCCTCCTCAGTCAGGAACGTAAGTGGTCCTGTAGGCGATCTCATTGGCATGACTGACTAGTCCTCTCCTATCTGGGAATCCTCCAGAGGATCCTTAAGTGGTATGCCTACTGCTGCTGCCTCTGCTGTTGGTGCTGCTGGGAGTCAATGGTCACCCTAGAGAGGAAGTTGGAAGACCACTTGTACTACTTCAACTAAGCAACTGACTGTCCAACAGCCCTTTGTGAGGAAGATGAAATATGACAGCAGTCACCTTGTTGCAAAGCAGATTATTGAGGTCATAACAACTATGCTGGTGTTAGACGTGCATCCGGTATCCGCAATTGGTGCAGTGGGATTTAAACAGTTGATGGACATACTGTGTCCCCGGTACCAAATCCCGTTTAGATTCCACTTCACTAGGCAAGCAATTCCCAGACTGTACAGGGACATTAAGAAAAGTTTCCTCAGTGCCCTGAAAAATGCGGTTGTACCCACTGTCCACTTAACCACGGACATGTAGACAAGTGGAGCAGGACAAACTAAGGACTACATGACTGTGACAGCCCACTGGATAGATGTATTCCCTCCCGCAGCAACAATAGCAGCGGCACCAGTAGCAGCATCTCACAAATGCCAGCTCATTCCTAGGCAGGCTATGCTGTGTATCACCGGTTTCCGTAAGAGACACACCGCTGACAACCTCTTACGGAAACTGAGGGACATCATCGCACAATGGCTTACCCCACTTAGACTCTCCTGGGGATTTGTGATATCGGACAACGCCACCAATATTGTGCGTGCATTACATCTGCACAAATTCTAGCACGTCCCATGTTTGCACATACAATTCATTTGGTGGTGCAGAATTTTTTGAAAAACGACAGGGGCTTGCAGGAGATGCTGTCGGTGGCCCGAAAAAAAGCGGGGCCCTTTTGACATTCAGCAACTGCGTGCCGCATACTAGAGCACCAGCAAACACTCCTGAACCTGCCCTGCCATCAGCTGAAGCAAGAGGTGGTAACAATCAACACTCTATATGCTTCAGAGGATGGAGTAGCAGCAAAAGGCCATTCAAGCCTATACATCCACCTATGATATAGTCAAAGGAGGGTGAATGCACCTGACTCAAGCTCAGTGGAGAATGATTTCCGTGTTGTGCAAGGTTCTCCAACCCTTTGAACTTGCCACACGTGAAGTCAGTTCAGACTCTGCCAACTTAAATCAGATCATTCCCCTCATCAGGCTTTTGCAGAAGCAGCTGGAGAAAATGACGGAGGAGCTAAGACAAAGTTATTCCACTAAATTTGTGGGACTTGTGGATGGAGCCCTTCATTCGCTTTGCTAGGATTCAAGGGTGGTCAATCTGTTGTCCAATTGTAAAGCGCAACGGAATTTGCTGCGCTATGTAAGAAACTGTTAATATATAAAAATAAATCAGAGCACTACATTTTGGCCACCGTGTTCGATACTAGGTTTAAAGCCTACGTTGTATCTCTCTTTCTGGCGGACACAAGTCTGCAGAGGTGCAAAGGCCTGTTGGTGAGAAAATTGTCAAGTCAAGCAGAACGTGACCCGTCAACAGCTCCTCCTTCATTTTCTCCCGCAACAGGGGTTGTGAGGAAAAGAATAAAATTTCCTAGCCCACCCACTGGCAGGGATGCAGGGCAGTCAGAAGCAAGGGTTGACATCTGGTCTGGACTGAAGGAGCTGCCAACAATTACTGACATGTCTACTGTCACTGCATATGATACTGTCACCATTGAAAGAATGGTGGAGGATTATATGGGTGTCAGCATCCAAGTAGGCATGTCAGACAGTCCGTATTTATACTGGCAGGAAAAAGCCAATTTGGAGGCCCATGCACAAACTGGCTTTATTTTACCTAAGTTGCCCCCCTTCCATTGTGTACTCCGAAAGCGTGTTTAGTGCAGCCGGTAACCTTGTCAGTGAACGGCGTAGGAGGTTAATTCCACAAAATGTGGATGAGATGATGTTCATCAAAATGAATTATAAATTCCTCCAAGAAGACCTTTACCAGCAATTGCCTCCAGAAAGTACACAGAGACCTGTGATGGTGGATTCCAGTGGGGACGAATTAATACTCTGTGAAGATGAGGATGTACACACTGAAAGGGGTGAGGAATCGGAGGATGAGGACAACATCTTGCTTCTGTAGAGCCAGTTTGTGCAAGGAGAGATTAATTGCTTCTTTTTTGGTGGGGGGATTAATTGCTTCTTTTTTGGTGGGGGCCTGCCAAAGTCAAAAATATTACATAGAGAAAACATCCAAACTCCACACATTATGAGTTGCTATGCTTGCGAATACGTGCAGCGAGCACAGCAATATATGGTAACATACGCACTCACACAGACATGCCACAAAGATATATTCAACACATATTTCATACAGCACATAAATTAAACATATCAAGCACTAGACATTATAAGGTTTTAAATTAAATAATGGAGTATAACGTCATGTATGTGTATTGTTGGAGCAGAGCAAGATGTACATGTCGTGCTTGGTGTCAAAGTAAATCAGATTAATGAGTGGAATGATTTGATACCGGTGGTTAGATTGTAGCACATTGCAATGACTAGTTATGATCAAATGTAGGAATATAAAGCCACAATTTAATGACAACAAAGAACATTCCAAAAGACAGCATGTGTGGCCAGGAAACCAGAGGCCAGCCCCTATGATGTCATCTTCAAGGCTTGCATATGAACTGACCAATGACTCATTATGAATGAGAAAGTTCCCTCCCCTGGACCAATAGCAGAAGACATGTTATCCCCAACATACACAGTGTATAGCTGATTCCAGAGACAAGAAGTTTCTGTTTTGCTGATACTCTGCTGCTGTGAGCATTGAAGGAGAGCTAAAGATGGAGGAGATGGAGCGTAGTGAGCATGAGACAGGGAGATGGTAATTGTATGCTGGCCGTGACTGTATGAATTCTCTTGTAACAATTGCTTCTTATGAAAATGTACTCTGTAACCATATATATACTGTACATGTGATATATTGTATACATATCCTTTTAATATCAAATATATACATCAATGAGCTTTAAAACTCATAAATGTGTGCGTGTACTTGTTTTCTCTTAAGGGATGTAGTGTTTGCGAGGTACAGCGTACTTTTATCATATATGGTAATAAAATGCGCCTTGCGTCAACAACATATAATAGCGCTGGCATTTTAAATATTTATTAGAAAATAAATCTGACTCTTACAGATGAGGGCTCGCAGCCAGTATATCACGTTCTTAATGATTTCACTGTACAGACGTGGCTGTGGTCTACCAGATAACGATGGACGCATCTTGATGCTGCTGAATCACATCCGTTTGTTTTTTGTGTTATCAGTAAGGCGCTGATATGAAATTCAAGGGACAATATATAAATGCACAATATTTGAAAATGCTACAGCGTATTTTTATTGTTGCAAAACAAAGTTCAAATAAGTCATATTGTGTTTGATTCACATTGGATTGTCTATCTGTTAAGTAAATTTAAAAGAGCATTTAAAAGTTGGTGCATAGGTATAATATAGCTGTGTTAGCATGCTGAGGCAATTTGCATACTTTTAAACCCAGGCCTAAAGTAACTTCTGGTGCTTGTATAAATTGTGATTTCTTTGTGACAAAGGAGCTAGCCACATGGCCTGTCCACCATCTTGTCCAAGCACATGGATGGGAATGAGGGGGAGGAGCAGTGGCCATTTTAGGAAGGTCACCCTATCCAGCTGACTTTCAGTCTGTTTAAAACAATCAGTTTCCTTTGTCACAAATAAACAACATTATGTGTACAAATCCAACACCATTTAAAAGCTACCAATGAATTTATTTAACCCATGCCATAGTCAATTACAAATAGTATCAATTGGGCCTAGTGAGAGTCAATAGTGAGATGAATATTTGAAGTAAGAAATTACACACAGATATAAAAAAAAGTGTTGTTTTTTTTCTTTACAGGATTTGTTAACTCTCTGTTTGCTAGGGTAGGATAACCATTGAAATGTTAATTAACTTGTTTAACCACTAGTACAGCCAGGCAAACATCTTTGATATGCAAAATAGAGGCTCTGAGAGAAACTACATTCATTCAGTGTGTTTACGAATACATATGCCGGGTGAGGGGTTTCATAGAAGTGCAGTAAATGGTGTGTATGTATGTATATATATATATATATATGTATAATATATATATTATATTATTATATAATATGGGTATTTATATCAGCAAATGTTTTGCAAGATAGCTATCCAATCTGAATCATAGCATTTAAATTATAGTCAATAGTCATTATATATCTGCATAGAATCGGATACGTTTACTTGTTATATATTTGATATAGTTTGTTAAGGGAGTAATTATAAATAACACAAGACACAGTTCCGGCCTAATAATTTAGGTAAACACTAAAAGGAGGATTACCCTTGTAGGCGAATTCCGGCGAGTGTAAGGAACCAAAGTGTATTGTGTAGTGAGCAGTAGCATTTTGCTCACATTGATCATGATAAGTGTGGTGTAGTCAGTTGCGAACGCATGGTGTACATGAGGTAAACGTACGGAAGCGCACATGGCGAAGGAACGCGCACGGTGGCGTAAGCACGCAAGGTTGCGTAAAGTAGCGAGCGCAAGTATAACCACACAATAGGAATAAATTTAAAGACGGGATAGAAAACATTTGTAGTTATACAATAGCAAGTAACTGTCTGATTTTAAAAGCAGATTACTATAATATTTTGTTTAAAGCGTACTACCTCTGGAACAGGCTATCAATCAAAGGGAGTGATATTTTTCTGTACAGAAAAAAACTGTGTTAGTGTGAGTGGAAGATAGGAGTGGATGTATTGAACCCCCGTAAATCGGGAACCCCCATGGAGACGCTGAGTTAGTAGAGGCTCAACGGCGTGGAAGGGTCGCAAACCTTGCGTATTAATCAGGTATTGAAGCACACAGTGTGTGATTTAAAACGTGCAAAGGAGCGTGATAAATAGCTTGTGAAGTATTGAAGTTTAAGGTTTTTGAGTTACGCTGAGGAGCGCAGCTTGTGAATTCGACTCCGGTAATTGTAGGGCATATAGATAACAAGTATCTATAGGCCGTGTGATTGGACCGCGCGTCCATGTGTTATACGCGGCGCAACATGATACCATTTGCGTTATTTTGGGCAGTTGTGTCATATGCGCTTTGTAAAGCATACGCAGATGTGATTTGTGTAAACAAAGGGATTTTTCGCTGAGTACTGTGTGAGCTCAGGAAATCTCCCTGGTGGACATTCACTGGAAAGGGCGATCGATAAGTTGTTTCTCATCCTACAAAAATTCCAGTGGAAAGATACCGAAAAGGAATTTTTCGCTGGCTCTCTCAAGAAAATATTCCAACCGAACCTCCACTGAAAGAAATTACGGCGCTGAAGATTCTGGTAGGAGCCTACGGTTGGGTACATCAGGTTTTCCACTGTTGGAGTGGGTCGTAGTACAGGCCAGCGGAGGCAGGAGTGAGTGAAAGTGCTCGGTAAGAACTTTTACATTCTGCTCGTATTGTTCATTTGGTGTTTGTGTTTAAAAAGTCCACAATGGGAGCCAAGTGCACAAGCGAGAGACGTTCGGCAGCCAGGGTTCAGGCTGGAGAGATAGGGCCAAGAGGGTCCGCAAGGTTGATAATGTGTGGGAAGTATAATCCACACGGAGAGGCTTTTTGTGACGAATGGGTGAGAATGAGAGTAGATGATAGGGCATAATTTCCTAGAGTTGGTGGGTTTGATCCTGAGGTATTGCAGGTAGTATGTTTAACCAAAGTCTTATAAGAACGAAAACAAGAACTGTTTGAACTTGTAGCAACAATAAATAAGTAGAAAAAAAGAGAAAGCAAGTACACCGCCATATGTAGATGTGGAAGCAGTTACAGCCAGCATACAAACTATAGAAAATAATAAAAATATGAAAAATATGAATGTAACCTATATATGTACTAATGAATGTCAAAGTTTTATTTAGGAGGAGAAGGCGACCTGACTGGTTTCAGCCATTTCTCATGCACTCAGAGGAGTATCCAGCCGGTAAAAGAGGAGCAGTGGCTGAGACCAGTGGAACTGGTAAGTATGGAGTCATTCGAGTACATATATACTAAAACCCCCTCAAAAAAATAAAAAAAAATAAAAGAATCAAGTAAGTAACGTCATAAATGGAGAATATCCTGTCCGCACATTAGTGTTTGCCTGTAGGAAAGCGGACAGAGATAGGGTAACCCCCGGGTATTTCTTTTAGTTACCATATAAGAAGTATTAATTTCTAGTAATGCCCCTAGTCAAGATAAGCTCGGAAATGTTTGTTGGACCATGTACAGACCCTTAATACGGGATGAGAAGGATTGAATGAATACTTCGCATGACACAGAAGCTTGTTGATTTTTTTTTCTTTTACAGTACTAGAAAATTTTCCGTCTGGATAGGATCACTGGTAAACACTAATTTGGCAAATGGGAGGAACGAAAGAAGTGCAACATTACCCTTTGACAAAAACTGCAGAAGTTACAACTGGGCCTCTATGATGCTAAACCCTTTCCTTTTTTTTTTTCTAGCAGCAGTGGCCCCTGACCAACTTAATCGACAGAGATCTTGTTAAATGTGAAATACATATATTGTACTCCCACTCAGGAAGTACAAGGTATATTAAATACCCTCAAAGACTAATGTTGCATTCCACTGTTCTAGATTCATGTCCATCACAGGTAGAGGAAATTATCTCGCAAGATACCAGGTTCCCTATGAATTTAGGATGGACAGGACACTGGATTGATGGCTGAGGTAGTCCCAGTAATGACACAGTAAGCACAAGCTTTAAGGGGGGTAGACCAAGTAGTTAATCAATTCCCCATAGTGCCCAATCCAGTCGTCATTTTAATAAAATCCCCTCCACCTCTACAAACTTATCTGTCACCAACCTCTATTCTGTTTTCTTCACAGTTTTCCTCTTCATCTTTGCGTTCACACAGGGTGGTACAATACATAGACCTGACTCTCCCAAGATTACGAGTGACAGCCTGAGTATTGTCTCCCAAGCCCTGAATGACTGTTTACAGTCCTTTCAGCCTGAGAGTGGGTCGGTGCAGATACAATATGTTGATGACTTGTTGTTGAGCGCTGATTCATTTGAGTCGTCCCTGGCAGATACGAAGCAGTTTCTGTTTAGTCTCTTCCAAACAGGACACCAGGTATCAAGGGATAAATTACAGTTGTGTAGGACAAGGGTCAAATACCTGGGACGTAGTACTGGTACATGATTTGACAGTTCATACACCACATGCCGTATTGGTCCTTCAAAGTTCTGCCCGAACCCGGTATGTCTCATCAGCACGATGGCACCAGTATATTACTGCAGTGTGCCTTGTCATGCATAAAGGCTGGAGGAAGGATGAGAATACTGGTGAAGGGAAATTTTGTATAGACACTGATATGCATGATGGTATGGAATATCTGAATCAAACCTTTACTACGAGACCAGACATAAGTGACAGCCCGTTGGTGAACGCAGACCTGATATTTTCCTTTTTCTTTTTCTCCTCCAGAGATGTTTTTCTTTTCTTTTTTGAGTTATGCTCATGGTACTCTACATTGCAAACACACAACAGTTTAATTAAGATACAAATTTGTGTTCCCTACAGGAAAAGGAGGTCTGGAAGGCAAAGGGGTATGGTCAGGAGTCCTCAGGACTCTGGAGAGATGGACAAGGTAAGCCAGTGGCCCCCAGGATGTATCTCCCAGGCCTAGCTGAGGCGACACATGGTCTGACTCACCTAGGGTAAGGAAGGTATGTGCAAATTGGTAAAAGCATACAATGACCTGGGTTACTTGCATGAGGAAGAACATTTGGTAAGGTAGCACCAACAGAGCCATCCCATATCCCTCCTGCAGACGGACCTTTTCAGGTAATACAAATCGACTTCATACAGTTAACACCCTGTAGGAATTCTGTGTATGTATTGGTGTGCATTGATGTTTTCTCAAACTGGGTAGAGGCATTTCCTGCCTCCACAAGTACTGCTGTGTTTACCGCAAAGAAAATTGTGCAGAAATTTGTATGTAGATATGGTACCCATAGGAGTAGGAGCAAAGTGATAGCTTGAAACTGGACTATTGTGGTCATAGACACTGCCACTAGTATTATGTAGCAACGGAACCACTCCCAGATCCTCACTTAACGAATCACCCTCTTTTGAAATTTTTGTTTTGTTTTTTGTTTTTTGAAAGACAACCTCATGTCATGATTGATCCGCACAATGATCAGAAATACACCAATGAGGTGACAGTACAGTACCTTTTTGAGATGAACCAGCATTTGAGAACTTGACAAAAGAACTTGAAACTGTTGATTCCTGGTATGCTAAAAACTAACGGTCTCGATTGTGAACCAAGAGACTGTGTGATTGTTCTTGCACTCAGGTTGCCTAATAGACAGGTGGGAAGGACCATACCAAGTTTTGTTGACAGCACGATCCCAGTGAAAGTAGCTGAGAGAGACTTGGGTCCACGATTCCCATCGCAGGAAAGTCAGTAGTCCGGAAGGATCTCGTAAATGGAGTGAGATCGCAGAAGTATCACCAGAGAGTCTGTTCCGTGAAGACTGAGAGGCGGCACTGTTGAATACTACCCGAGCGTACTAAAAGATTACAGAAAGACCAGTCATTGTAATTGATTTGCTATGGACAAGATTTGTTTTGTTCTATCTTTCTTTTTTCCCGTTGACAAACATTTTTTTTCAGGACATTCAATTTTTGTGAGGTTTTTCATGAGGAGTCGAGTGTGGGACTGGACCTGGTTCTGGAGGAAGGAGTGATGTATTTATAGGATCCCAGGATCAGCCTATCACTTTGTTAAAGCCAGAGAAAATCAAAGGTCTAGTAGTTACGGAGTTCGGCGGTAACGTGATGGGCTATTGTCTGAGGAATACTGTATTTTGTAGTTATTGTGACCCCATAATTGAAGATGAGTGCATCCAGAGATGTCAATAAGGCAGCATTTGACAGACATCCATTGAGTGATTACCACTCACTAGTGGGTAAGGTTTTAAACCAAACGGAATGTTGGATGTGCTCACAGGTACCTCTAAAATGAAATGATGCAGGATTAGTGCCATTTTTTTTTAGAGTTAGCTGAGGTACTTGAATTACATGGAGGGGGAGGGGGAGACCGGTGGACAATGAATATAATATAACTAGACCCCCTAGTCTTAAGATCCACCAGTACCATAGATAAATCCCTGGTATGTTTAAATCTCACCAATTTCAGGAAATCAGGAAATTGGGAGGTAATTAGGAACAAACAGACAATGGCTATTCACACATAGCAGATAAAGAGCTCATTAATATATGTGGAAGAAAAGTTTATGAATGGCTCTCCCTGAACTCCGAAGGTTTATGTTATCTAGGAAGGACACTACTAATAACCCTTGTTCAATGATGAAACAGACCTAGCATATGTTCCAGAAATGGAAACAATGTTCAGAGAGTGATACGAATATAAACCATGAAAATTTAATATGTCTCTTTCATGATTTGTTTGTGTTTTCTCCCTCTACCCAGCAGAAGCTCTATCAAATCCAAACAACGGTGTACAAAGACGTAGGTACATGTATGTGTGAAACGTTTGTTCAAATCATAGGCCATAGCACTGTCCCAGCATACTCTATAGGTTGAATGTGACCACCGAGTGCATATAGAGGATGTCTCGTCCTCTTCCCTGGCTTCCCCAAATATAGTCAAATGTCGGATTTGCAAAATGAATACATATGTGTGTCTAGGTTACCGATTATGTGTTTGAAATATTTTTCTTCTGTTAATAATTTATGGCAGTTATTATTTACTGCCAAAGGGTGGACTGTTGAAGTAAAAAATATTACATAGAGAAAACATCCAAACTCCACACATTATGAGTTGCTGTGCTTGCGAATACGCACAGCGAGCACAGCAATATATGGTAACATACGCACTCACACAGACATGCCACAAAGATATATTCAACACATATTTCATACAGCACATAAATTAAACATATCAAGCACTAGACATTATAAGGTTTTAAATTATATAATAGAGTATAACGTCATATACGTGTATTGTTGGAGCAGAGCAAGATGGACATGTCGTGCTTGGTGTCAAAGTAATCAGATTAATGAGTGGAATGATTTGATACCGGTGGTTAGATTGTAGCGCATTGCAATGAGTAGTTATGATCAAATGTAGGAATATAAAGCCACAATTCTAACGACAACAAAGAACATTCCAAAAGACAGCATGTATGGCCAGGAAACCAGAGGCCAGCCTCTATGATGTCATCTTCAAGGCTTGCATATGAACTGAGCAATGACTCATTATGAATGAGAAACTTCCCTCCCCTGGACCAATAGCAGAAGACATGTTATCCCCAACATACACAGTGTATAGCTGATCCCAGAGAGAAGAAGTTTCTGTTTTGCTGATACTCTGCTGCTGTGAGCATTGGGGGTCATTCCGAGTTGTTCGCTCGCAAGCTGCTTTTAGCAGCTTTGCACACGCTAAGCCGCCGCCTACTGGGAGTGAATCTTAGCTTATCAAAATTGCGAACGAAAGATTAGCAGAATTGCGAATAGACACCTCTTAGCAGTTTCTGAGTAGCTCGAGACTTACTTGGCATCTGCGATCAGTTCAGTGCTTGTTGTTCCTGGTTTGACGTCACAAACACACCCAGCGTTCGCCCAGACACTCCCCCGTTTCTCCAGCCACTCCCGCGTTTTTCGCGGAAACGGTAGCGTTTTTTCGCACACACCCATAAAACGGCCAGTTTCCGCCCAGAAACACCCACTTCCTGTCAATCACATTACGATCACCAGAACGAAGAAAAAAACTCGTAATGCCGTGAGTAAAATACCTAACTGCTTAGCAAATTTACTTGGCGCAGTCGCACTGCGGACATTGCGCATGCGCATTAGCGACTAATCGCTCCATTGCGAGAAAAATATACCGAGCGAACAACTCGGAATGACCCCCATTGAGGGAGAGCTAAAGATGGAGGAGATGGAGCGTAGTGAGCATGAGACAGGGAGATGGTAATTGTATGCTGGCCGTGACTGTATGAATTCTCTTGTAACAATTGCTTCCTATGAAAATGTACTCTGTAACCATATATATACTGTACATGTGATATATTGTATACATATCCTTTTAATATCAAATATATACATCAATGAGCTTTGGAACTCATAAATGTGTGCGTGTACTTGTTTCCTCTTAAGGGATGTAGTGTTTGCGACGTACAGCGTACTTTTATCGTATATGGTAATAAGATGCGCCTTGCATCAACAACATATATTAGCGCTGGCATTTTAAATATTTATTAGAAAATAAATCTGACTCTTACAGGCCCAAACAAAGCAATCATTTCAGCCACAGTCATGTGGCAAACCCTGTCCTGAAATGATTGGTTTGTTAAAGTGTGCATGTCCTGTTTATACAACATAAGGGTGGGTGGGAGAGCCCAAGGACAATTCCATCTTGCATCTCTTTTTTTTTTCTTTGCATTATGTGCTCTTTGGGGCCTAGTTTTTAAAACTACCACCCTGTCTGCCACTGCAGTGCCACTCCTAGATGTACCACGTGTTTGTGCCGCCCACTTGTGTCGCTTAGCATAGTCATCCAACGACCTCGGTACAACCTTTTGGTCTAAAAACAATATTGTAAGGTGTGAGGTGTTCACAATAGACTGGAAATGAATGTTATTGAGGTTAATAATACCGTAGAATCAAAATTACCCACAAATTCTGCGATTTTATCTGTTTTTATGTCTTTTTAAAAAAAATCTAGATCCAAAACCCGAAAGGGTGGTTTTGGCAAAACCAATCCATATCCAAAACACGAGCGGAGATCCAGATTCAAAACAGAAACCTGAAAAGTGTCCAGCGCACATCTCTAAAATAGATGTATTCTTATTGCAGGCAAGACGGGATGCAGTTAATTTACCGACAATCAAAATCCCGACGGTCAAAATACCGACAGTAATTGACCGATTGTCAAAATCCCGACAAGGCCAAAATTCTGACATGGTCAAAATACCGACATTTAAAATACCGACTAGGTCAAAATACCAACATGTAAAGTGTCGACAAGTCAAAATGCCGACATGAGTTTTTCATAATTTTTTTATTGAAACGGACTTGTTCATACTTTACCATCCCAGTGGACCTGGAGGGGGGATATAATAGTGTGCCGAGCGCAGCGAGGCACCGTACCCGAAGCATGGCGAGTGCAGCTGACCATGCGAGGGGACACGGTACACTTATATGGTGTCCATGTCGACCTTTGTTGACATACACCCCAAAAAACAAATCAAAAACTTGTGTTGGCATTTTGACCTGTCGACATTTTACATGTCGGTATTTTGACCTTGTCGGTATTTTAAATGTCGGTATTTTGTCCATGTCGGGATTTTGACCTTGTCCGGATTTTGACCGTCGGTCAAATGCTGTTGGGATTTAGATTGTAGGTATTTCATACCGATCCCAGCAAGACATACTGTATGGTGCTCAGCGCAGATAATTCCAGCTTATAGAGAAATCTGGATATACTGTAAGCAGTCGGGTGTAGGTAAAAGAATCAAACTGAAAATGACAGTACCAAAAACATTTTGCATTTAATATAATAGTCATTTTAAATCCTGCTGGCAAAAATAATGCTATTCAATAAATAAACCCTGCAAGGTCTTACAACTCCCTCTGAGGAAACGGCAGATTCTCGTGGCTGAGAAATGCGTTAGAGTTCTTCCAGATGTCCTGTGAATGGCAGCGCTATTCTCTGGACACTGTATTGTACCCAGCCGCCAGCACATAAGGAGCATAACGAAGAGCCTGCTCCTGCGAACATTACGGAGGCTGAAGCCGCAACTTAAGACTGCAGCGCTGAGGCACACACAATCAGCCTACACATGACTCTCTGTTTTCTACCATATAGCAGCCACAGCCATAATTGAAACATACAGACTATCAGGAGCAGCTCCCTGAATATTGTGAGTACTTACAGCAATTTGTGCAATTAAGTCTCAGTATTCAGATGGTCTTTTAGCCGTATATGATACATTGTATTTGATGTGGAAACTTTACAGATACTGGGGGTCATTCTGACCTGATCGCCCGCTGCAGTTGATCACAGCGATCAGGTTAGAACTGCATGTGCTCCGATGCATGGTTGACATCCGACAGCTATCGTTGCCCAGCGATCGCCTCTGCCTGATTGACAGGCAGATGCAGTCACTGGGCGGGAGGGGGCGGCACGGTGGCATTTGTCCGCAGTTTTGTGGGCTTGGTACGGCCAACACAGGCATGGCCGGACCGTGTGGGGGGTGGGCCGCGCTGCAAGCCAGAGAGCGATGAGTAGCTCCCAGCCAGCACGCAAAAGCTGCGCTGGCCGGGAGCTACTCCTGAAGTGAAAAAGCATCGCCGCTGCTTTTGCACTTCAGTGACGGGGCAGGGACTGACATGTGGGACGGGCTAGCCCTGTGCTGGACATCCCCCCGCATGTCAGTGTGAATGATAGTAGTGCTAAGTTTAGCACAGCTATGATCAACTCGGAATGACCCCCACTGTTTCTAAATCAAAATGACTCAGAAAGCTACACTAATACCCTTTTCAGACAGAAAAGTCTGAAAGTCCCGGCAATTACCCCGCATTTCAGTGCCGGGTCCTTTTGTCAGGACCTGCCTGACCCCCCACCTTTCACACAGACATGCAAATTACCGGGCCGAGAATTTCGACCCAGTAATTTGCAGATCAACATGGGTATTTTGTCTGTGTGAAAGAGTCAACCCGTGTCATAATTCCCGTGTCTCGGACCCTGGTAAACTCCAGGGTCGAAGTCCCGGAAATTACAACACGGGTTGACCCTTTCACACAGAAAAAGGACCCGTGTGTTACATGAAATTACCGGGTGGAACTGCTTCAGCCGGTAATTTCATTTTCTGTCTGAAAGGGGTATAAATAGCCTCTCCAAAGATATTATATAAGTTGACTTAATATTGGTCTCAAAGATCATGAGACACCTAGAAACAAGGAAATAACTATCCTATTATAGTTATGTACTGTGAGATTCATGTGCTTGCTTTTTTGTCCGTTTTTATTCATTTGAGCGGTTCGGGGGTTTAGATAACATATGCATATATCATTTTTGTGTACTCATTTATATTTATTGGCATTTTATTAAATAAAATAATTTTGCTATTCATTCCAGCTGCGCTCACTCTGCTATCCTCAGGTCTTGATTTAGGCTGGGGCTGTAAGAGGAATGGCGAAGCCCCAGGAATAGTGGCTGCATGTAGGAGCCCTAGTGCTCCTCAAAGGGGACTTGCAGCCTTCACCATCAACTTATAGCATGTGGCAGTGCAGTCTTAGGGCTGCAGTATTTGAAAGATTCATGCAACTCACAACACAGATGTGGAAACAAAGGACCTAATTCAGACCGGATCGCTGCTGCAAATTTATTAGCAGTTGTGCAAAACCATGGGTCTAATTCCGACCTGATCGCTCGTTAGCTATTTTTTGCAGCGCTGCGATCAGATAGTTGCCGCCTATGGGGGAGTGTATTTTAGCTTTGCAAGTGTGCGATCGCATGTGCAGCCGAGTGGTGCAAAAAAGTTTTGTGCCGTTTCTGAGTTCCCCAGAACTTACTCAGCCGCTGCGATCACTTCAGCCTGTCCGGGCCTGGAATTGACGTCAGACACCCGCCCTGCAAATGCTTGGACACGCCGTGTTTTTCCAAACACTCTCAGAAAATGGTCAGTTGACACCCACAAATGCCTTCTTCCTGTTAATCTCCTTGCGATCGGCTGTGCGAATGGATTCTTTGTTAAACCTATTGCCCAGCAACGATCCGCTTTGTACCCGTACAACGCGCCTACGCATTGTGGTGCATACGCAGTTCTGACCTGATGGCAGCATAACGGAAAAAACCTAGCGTGCGATAAGGTCTGAATGACCCCCCCCCCCCCCCATGTGCACTGCAGGGGAGGCAGATATACCATGTGCAGAGAGAGTTATAAAGGCCCTACACACTGGGCGATCTAACTCAAAGATATGAACGATCTTGTTCATTATCGAACGAGATACCGCTCATATCTTTGAGTGTGGATACACCAGCAATGAACGATGAGCGTCCCCGCGCTCTTTCATCGCTGGTGCCCCGTCGGCTGTGCATGTAGGCCAATATGGACGACCTCGTCCATATTTGCCTGCACTTCTATGGAGCCGGGTGACGGGGGGGAGTGAAGAAACTTCACTGCCCCCCCCCCCCCCCCCCAGCCGATGGGTAGCCCGCCGGCCGTATCCGCCGACGGGCAGCTCGGCGGCGGATCTTTAAATGTGTAGGGCCCCTATAGATTTGGGTGGGAAGTGGTCAATCTGCAGTATTTACCCTGCACAGAAACAAAATAACCCACCCAAATCTAACTCTCTGTGCGAATGTTATATTTGTCCCACATGTCCTGCAGTGCACATGGTTTTGCCCAACTGCTAACAAATATGCAGCAGCGATCAGGTCTGAATTAGGCCAAAGGGGGGGGTCATTCAGACCCGATCGCTGCAGTTTATCGCAGTGCAGCGTCCGGGTCGGAACTGCGCATGCGTCACAGTGCGCCGGCGAATGCCAGCCATCGTTGCCTAGCGATCGCCTCTGAGCTGCCATTTAGGGGGCGTGGTCCGGCCAATGCAGGCGTGGCCAGACCGTTGGGGGGGGCGGGCTGCAGAGGCTGCGTGACGTCACACACAGCAACTGCGACCCGGGGCAGCGAAGAGGTTCTCTCGGCCAGCTGCAGGAGCTGTGCTGGCTGGCAGTAACTCCTGAGCTGCAAAAGCATCGCCGCTGTGCGATGCTTTTGCATTTCTGCAGGAAGGGGGGCGACACTGACATGTCTGAGAGCCTGATCGTAGCGGTGCAAAATTTAGCACCGCTACGATCAACTCGGAATGACCCCCAATGTGCAGGCGCAGCTTTAATCAACGGTTTATGGCGTAGTTGTGTACAGACTGATATTCCAAATGAAAAACACCAGTACCACCTACTGAATATCAAAATTACACTTTATTCATCTTAACAAAAAAAAAAAAAAAATACATAACTCACTACAATTAAGTTTTAACTACATATTACAGCTCAGCTGTATTAATTTCCCATTACTAATTTAAGTTAGCTTGAGTACATCTTTAACCATTTCACCGACGCCGTCGAAGATCTCATGTATTGGGCTGTTACACATGAACGCGCTGGTAGTGACCAGTTTATTTTTCTTGTCCACATGAACTTCATGGACTTGTTTGTTGACATGTTTACAGCCAAGCTGTGTAATGGCTCCAGCTGTTCCTGCATGGGGCCACCTGCAGAACAGACAAGCGACATGAGGTTACAATAGTGATAAAATGACAGTGTAAAGTACAATACAGAGGATTTCCACATTCCCAGGATTTATTATCGTGGTTCATTATACTAGAACGATTTGCTTCAATCAGAAATGGGTGTCATGTGGGTATCTGGCTGATGTGAAACTTGAGGATGTATAGGGAATTATTGTAACACATCCAACAGAGCCACATGATGATTACTTTTAATCTAAATTCTAGTTCAGATATAGGTCAGATGAGAATAACAGGTGTTTAGCAAATGCTGGAGGTGCAGGTTCTGGTGTTGGATGAACTTTATAGTCCCTATTCCTTCAATCACCTCCCAGATTAGGAAATGAAGTAAAGATATGTGGGCAGAGTTGGACTGGGACTAGATACCAGCGCTGGTATTTAATGCACACAGACCCACCTGCTGCAAGTTCCACACACACAGTTTTGTTGCAAGCTGATAGGGCATTGCTGGTGCAGTAGGGGCACATTGACATGATGGGGGTAGTAGGGACAAAGGACACCTGGGGTTGTGTTAGTAATAGTAGGGGGATCAAAGGCTGGGGGTAATAGTAACAGAAGTAGGAAGACAGATAACAGCTGGGTGAGGGATAGTAGTAGGTATTCGATAACTGTGGGAGGTAATAGAAGTAGGGACACAACAGCTATGGGGGGCCTGGGGCATTTGCCCCCCTCCTAATTCAGCAGTGCCAACCAGGCTAGCCCATCTGGCAGAAGCACTGGATGGCCAGTCCAGCCTTGAATGTGGATACACAATTGATACGTTTCCAGAAGTGTGATGGTACAAGTATTAATAGCATTCACCATTAGGACCTGCTTGTCTTTGTAGTGGTGTATACTGTATATAGCTCTGATTTGAGGTATGTAAAAATCTACTAAATATAAAAGGGAATAATGGCCTTCTAGCCACACACATTGCTGAGACATACTTGTCACACTCTGTATCGCAGCCAACAGTGACTTCACACCCAGGAAGCAGCTTTGCAGCCAGCACAGGGGAGATACAGCACAGGCCAATGGGCTTCTTAGCAGCATGAAATCCTTTAATAGTTTCTTCAATAGCCTTTAGAACAGAACAGTCCTTCCCTTTCACTGCCCAGGTAGAGAGATTCTTAGCAACTCCGAAGCCTCCTGGATAAAGATGAACAGGGAGAAGAGAATGAATAACTCTCCTCACACACATACATTTCTTACTACTGTGTATACAGATAAATCATAGTCTATTACTGTACCTGGTATGATGAGTGCATCATAGTCACTGACTTTCAGATCTGTAAGGTCCTTAATGTTTCCTCTTGCGATCCGCGCACTCTCTGTGAGCACATTACGCGTTTCCTCAGTGGGCTGTCCTTTCACATGGTCCACAACATGCATCTGGTCTATATTGGGTGCGAAAAGCACATACTGCGGAAGGAAGATGGATAGAGCGCTTTATTACACTAAGAATATGGGCACAGCCTACATAGTAACACCAGAGGCAGACACACAGCAACATGGGAAGCTAGTGTGATATTAATGTATACAGGGCAGTGTCATACTACTCTGAGAGAAGCATTATAAATCTTCTCCAAAAAGAAAAAAGGTTTATAAATAAACTGATGTAGAGGATTATATTGGCCACACATAATAACTTCCCCTATACATGCTGTAATGTCCATGTCTCCACCACATAGATGTGACACAGAATTGGGCGGCAGGCTCCCCTCCCACCTATGTAACATTGCATTGTAAAACATCTTTAGTCACCAAAGCTATCTATACAATAAATGCCCAGAAGTGAAAAGTGACAGTATCAAGTGGTTTTGCCCAACTGCTACCAAAATTCCTGCTGCGATCAACTTGGAATTACCCCTCATATGAACTGCAGGGTAGGCAGATATAACATGTGCAGAGAGAGTTAGATTTTGGTGGGGTGTGTTCAAACTGAAATCCAAATTGCAGTGTAAATATAAAGCAGCCAGTATTTACCCTGCACAGAAACAAAATAACCCACCCAAATCTAACCCTCTGTGCAAATGTTATATTTGCCCCCCCCCGCCCCTCCAGTGCACATGGTTTTGCCCAACTGCTAACAAATTTGCCGCGGCAATCAACTCTGAATTACCCCCATTGTCCTGTATAATCTTTACTCACCTCAGCACCAGCTCTGCTCAGATGCACCAGCACAGCAGAGGACTCGTGGACCTCACTGCCATCATACACCCCGCAGCCAGCGAGGATCACTGCCACCTTCTTCTGGGACATGATGATGAATACAGGACACTGGCAGCAGGAGCTTGTAATACCCAGTAGAAACACGACTGCTGGGGAGAGAGACTGAGATCTGTGTGCGATGCCTGCACCTTTATACACAGAGAGGGGGCGTGTCTGGGGAGGATCCCATAGACAGGGAAATGATTGCAGCAATTATTCCACTGTAATTATCCAGCTAGGTAGAGCCTGGGGTTTTCCCACACTGTGTAACTCATCTAGGGATGAGTGTAGCCTAGCCCCAATTAGTATTAATTAGTCTTAACATACTGAAGTGAAGCTGTATCTGAGCAACTAATACATTTTATCATTTAAAGCATTATTTCTTGTAATTGTCACAGTTTTGTGTGTAAGTATCTGACATCTGGATTTTCCATATTTTTTAACTGCACACCCATCATTCTCATGCCTTTGTGTCCTCATTGTTTTAATAAGTAAAAAAAAAACATAATGGCAGGGAAAAGTACTATGGCCCTCATTCCGAGTTGTTCGCTCGGTATTTTTCATCGCATCGCAGTGAAAATCCGCTTAGTACGCATGCGCAATGTTCGCACTGCGACTGCGCCAAGTAACTTTACTATGATGAAAGTATTTTTACTCACGGCTTTTTCTTCGCTCCGGCGATCGTAATGTGATTGACAGGAAATGGGTGTTACTGGGCGGAAACACGGCGTTTCAGGGGCGTGTGGCTGAAAACGCTACCGTTTCCGGAAAAAACGCAGGAGTGGCCGGAGAAACGGTGGGAGTGCCTGGGCGAACGCTGGGTGTGTTTGTGACGTCAACCAGGAACGACAAGCACTGAAATGATCGCACAGGCAGAGTAAGTCTGGAGCTACTCTGAAACTGCTAAGTAGTTAGTAATCGCAATATTGCGAATACATCGGTCGCAATTTTAAGAAGCTAAGATTCACTCCCAGTAGGCGGCGGCTTAGCGTGTGTAACTCTGCTAAAATCGCCTTGCGACCGATCAACTCGGAATGAGGGCCAATGTACTGTACAAGTATTGCTAAGCTGCTCCATCACTCCTGCCCAAAGCAAGTTCCTGGTTCACTTATATGGGCCCTCATTCCGAGTCGTTCGCTCGGTATTTTTCATCGCATCGCAGTGAAATTCCGCTTAGTGCGCATGCGCAATATTCGCACTGCGACTGCGCCAAGTATCTTTGCTATGAAGAAAGTATTTTTACTCACGGCTTTTTCATCGCTCCGGCGATCGTAATGTGATTGACAGGAAATGGGTGTTACTGGGCGGAAACACGGCGTTTTATCGGCGTGTGGCTGAAAACGCTACCGTTTCTGGAAAAAACGCAGGAGTGGCCGGAGAAACGGGGGAGTGGTTGGGCGAACGCTGGGTGTGTTTGTGACGTCAAACCAGGAACGACAAGCACTGAACTGATCGCACAGGCAGAGTAAGTCTGGAGCTACTCTAAAACTGCTAAGTAGTTTGTGATCGCAATATTGCGAATACATCGGTCGCAATTTTAAGATGCTAAGATACACTCCCAGTAGGCGGCGGCTTAGCGTGTGTAACTCTGCTAAATTCGCCTTGCGACCGATCAACTCGGAATGAGGGCCATGGTAACTACAGCCCAGGATACAGGATCCATCTACTGTACCTGTGGTCAAACAATGGACCAAATATAGAATAGGCCACATTGGGGGTCATTCAGACCTGATCACATGCTGCGATCAGGCCAGAACTGCGTATGCACTGCAATGCGCAGTCACGTCGTATGGGTACAAAGCGGATTGTCGCTGAGCAATGGATTTAACAAAGAATCCATTCGCACAGCCGATCGCAAGTAGATTGACAGGAAGAGGGCATTTGTGGGTGTCAACTGACCGTTTTCTGGGAGTGTTTGGAAAAACGCAGGCGTGTCCAAGCGTTTGCAGGGCAGGTGTCTGCCGTCAAGTCCGGACACAAACAGGCTGAAGTGATCGCAGCGGCTGAGTAAGTTCTGGGCAACTCAGAAATTGCACAAAACTTTTTTCGTACTGCTCGGCTGCACATGCGATTGCACACTTGCAAAGCTAAAATACACTCCCCTATAGGCGGTGACTATCTGATCGCAGCGCTGCAAAAAAATAGCTAACGAGCGATCAGATCTGAATTAGGCCCATTGGTGGTTATTCACCCATTGGATAATATATGGAAATATAACCATTGCATTTAACATAAGGATGAGCAATCCCCACTGTCATTTCTGTTCTGGCAGTGTTCACAGTGTTCACATAAATGATATGAGGACAAAGAGCCACTGCAAGGCAAGCAAATACTTGTGTGCATGAACTAAAACTATATATTGTATGTTAATCTTTTATACCATGTAATGTACCAGTTTAAACTGGTAGCTTCAGATGCCGTATGGTGCCCTGTTATATGCCCTGTCAGGATATACGGGTCAGAAAATGATATTGCAGCTAAAACAGCTCAGTAGGAAATGTATATTTCTGTGTCCTCTTTATGTGAGTGTAGGGATGATTAATGTAAAGATCAGAGTCTCCACTATATACAGGAAACACTAAACAAGATCTGCGTCCATCTCCTCACATGCTGAAGGCCGCCCAGCACAGTGCAAGGCCACCCAGCATGTGTGTGGAGCCGTCTCACCATGCATCCGCAATGTAATTGCGGACACATTGAATTAAGGTTGACCCCTGGCAACGCAGCCTGGCTGCGCTGTCAGGCGGCCCGCCGCCATTCTTTTAATTGGAGGGGCTGCATGTGATATCACACATCCACCCCGAAAACACTCCAGGCATGCCCCTGTTCAGCCCACCATGCCCGCAAAATGCCTTGTTGCAGCCCCCAGAATGCCCACCACTGTCGATCATCGTGCAGCCGCATCCTTCCAGGTTGTGGCCGCAAGGATGAGGGCCACGCACACTGCGGCCAGTGTGCAGCACAGACCAGATGAATGTGTCCGCTGCGTCCAGACTCGTGGCTGCGTCCATCTCTGAATCAGCCCCATAGTTCTGTGTCTCCTGTTTCTGGGCAGAACACACAGAAAATGTTCATAGTTAAATATCATCAGTTACACTACAGGGGGATAATGAGAAAAAAATGACAATTAACCATCCTACAAAAAAATAAAAGGACAGTCAATAGTGCTGACAGTGGTGATAATAAGATTTTACTTACCTATAAATCTATTTCTCGTAGTCCGTAGTGGATGCTGGGGACTCCGTCAGGACCATGGGGGAATAGCGGCTCCGCAGGAGACAGGGCACAAAAGCAAGCTTTTAGGATCACATGGTGTGTACTGGCTCCTCCCCCTATGACCCTCCTCCAAGCCTCAGTTAGGTACTGTGCCCGGACGAGCGTACACAATAAGGAAGGATCTTGAATCCCGGGTAAGACCCAAACCAGCCACACCAATCACACCGTACAACTTGTGATCTGAACCCAGTTAACAGTATGATAACAACGAAGTAGCCTCTAAAAAAGATGGCTCACAACAATAATAACCCGATTTTTGTAACAATAACTATGTACAAGTAATGCAGACAATCCGCACTTGGGATGGGCGCCCAGCATCCACTACGGACTACGAGAAATAGATTTATCGGTAAGTAAAATCTTATTTTCTCTAACGTCCTAGTGGATGCTAGGGACTCCGTCAGGACCATGGGGATTATACCAAAGCTCCCAAACGGGCGGGAGAGTGCGGGTGACTCTGCAGCACCGAATGAGAGAACTCCAGGTCCTGCTCAGCCAGGGTATCAAATTTGTAGAATTTTACAAACGTGTTCCCCCTGACCACGTAGCTGCTCGGCAAAATTTTAAAGCCGAGACCCCCTCGGGCATCCGCCCAAGATGAGCCCACCTTCCTTGTAGAATGGGCATTGACAGATTTTGGCTGTGGCAGGCCTGCCACAGACTGTGCAAGCTGAATTGTACTACAAATCCAACGAGCAATAGTCTGCTTAGAAGCAGGAGCACCCATCTTTTGGGGTGCATACAATATAAACAGCAAGTCAGACTTTCTGACTCCAGCCGTCCTGGAAATATATATATATATATATATATATATATATATTTTTAGGGCCCCGACAACGTCTAGCAACTTGGAGTCCTCCAAGTCCCTAGTAGCCGCAGGCACCACAATATGTTGTTTCAGGCGAAACGCTGACACCACCTTAGGAAGAAACTGGGGACGAGTCCGCAGTTCTGCCCTGTCCGAATGGAAAAACAAATATGAGCTTTTTTTAAGACAAAGCCCCCAATTCTGACAATCGCCTGGCCGAGGCCAGGGCCACAACATGGTCCCTTTCCATGTGAGATATTTCAAATCCACAGATTTGATCGGTTCAAACCAATATGATTTGAGGAATCCCAACACTACGTTGAGATCCCACGGTGCCACTGGAGGCACACAAGGGGCTGTATATGCAATACTCCCTTGACAAACGTCTGGACTTCAGGAATTGAAGCTAATTTTTTCTGGAAGAAAATCTACAGGGCCGAAACTTGAACCTTAATGGACCCCAATTTGAGGCTCATAGACACTCCTGTTTTCAGGAAGTGCAGAAATCGACCTAGTTGAAATTTTTTCGTGGGGCCTTCCTGGCCTCACCCACGCAACATATTTTCACCACATGTGGTGATAACGTTGTGCGGTCACCTCCTTCCTGGCTTTGACCAGGGTAGGTATGACCTCTTCCGGAATGCCTTTTCCCTTAGGATCCAGCGTTCAACCGCCATGCCGTCAAACGCAGTCGCGGTAAGTCTTGGAACAGACAAGGTCCCTGCTGGAGCAGGTCCTTTCTTAGAGGCAGATGCCACGGTTCCTCTTGGAACAGACATGGTTCTTGCTGAAAGCAAATCCCATCTTAGCTCCCGAGGCCATTAGTCCTCTGTGAGCATCTCTTGAAGTTCCGGGTACCAAGTCCCTCTTGGCCAATCCGGAGCCACGAGTATAGTTCTTACTCCTCTACGTCTTATAATTCTCAATACCTTGGTTATGAGAAGCAGAAGAGGGAACACATACACCGACTGTTACACCCACGGTGTTACCAGGACGTCCACAGCTATCGCCTGAAGGTCTCGTGACCTGGCGCAATACCTGTCCCGTTTTTTGTTCGGGCGGGACGCCATCATTTCCACCTTTGGTCTTTCCCAACGGTTCACAATCATGCGGAAAACTTCCCGATGAAGTTCCCACTCTCCCGGGTGGAGGTCGTGCCTGCTGAGGAAGTCTGCTTCCCAGTCGTCCACTCCCGGAATGAACACTGCTGACAGTGCTATCACATGATTTTCCGTCTAGCGAAAAATCCTTGCAGTTTTGACCACTGCCCTCCTGCTTCTTGTGCCGCCCTATCTGTTTACGTGGGCGACTGCCGTGATGTTATCCCACTGGATCAATACCGGCTGACCTTGAAGCAGAGGCCTTGCTAAGCTTATAGCATTACAAATTTGCTCTTAGCTCCAGTATATTTATGTGGAGAGAATTCTCCAGACTTGATCACACTCCCTGGAAATTTTTTCCCTGTGTGACTGCTCCCCAGCCTCTCAGGCTGGCCTCCGTGGATACCAGCATCCAATCCTGAATGCCGAATCTGTGGCCCTCTAGAAGATGAGCACTCTGTAATCACCACAGGAGAGACACCCTTGTCCTTGGATATAGGGTTATCCGCTGATGCATCTGAAGATGCGATCCGGACCATTTGTCCAGCAGATCCCACTGAAGAGTTCTTGCGTGAAATCTGCCGAATGGAAGCGCTTCGTAATAAGCCACCATTTTTTACCAGGACTCTTGTGCAATGATGCACTGACACTTTTCCTGGTTTTAGGAGGATCCCGATTAGCTCGGATAACTCCCTGGCTTTCTCCTCTGGGAGAAACACCCTTTTCCTGGACTGTGTCCAGAATCATCCCTAGGACCAGCAGACGTGTCGTCGGAACAACTGCGGTTTTGGAATATTTAGAATCCACCCGTGCTGTCGTAGAACTACTTGAGATAGTGCTACTCCGACCTCCAACTGTTCTCTGGACCTTGTTCTTATCAGGAGGTCGTCCATTTTCTTTGAAGACGAATCCTCATTTCGGTCATTACCTTGGTAAAGACCCGGGGTGCCTTGGACACTCCAACGGCATCGTCTGACACTGATAGTGACAGTTCTGTACCACGAACCTGAGGTACCCTTGGTGAGAAAAGCAAATTTTGGGACATGGAGGTAAGCATCCCTGATGTCCCGGGACACCATATAGTCCCCTTGTTCCCAGTTCGCTATCACTGCTCTGAGTGACTCCATCTGGATTTGAACCCTTGTAAGTGTTCAAATTTTTCAGATTTAGAATCGGTCTCACCTAGCCTTCTGGCTTCAGTACCACCCTATAGTGTGGAACAATACCCCTTTCCTTGTTGTAGGAGGGGTAATTTTATTATCACCTGCTGGGAATACAGCTTGTGAATTGTTTTCAATACTGCCTCCCTGTCGGAGGGGGACATTGGTACAGCAGACTACAGGAACCTGCGAGGGGGGAAACGCCTCGACATTCCAATCTGTGCCCCTTTGATACTACTTGTAGGATCCAGGGGTCCTGTACGGTCCCAGCGTCATGCTGAGAACTTAGTAGAAGCGGTGGAGGGCTTCTGTTACTGGGAATGGGCTGCCTGCTGCAGTCTTCTTCCCTTTCCTCTATCCCTGGGCAGATATCTTATAGGGACGAAAAGACTGAGGCTGAAAAGACGGTGTCTTTTTCTGCAGAGATGTGACTTAGGGTAAAAAACGGTGGATCTTCCAGCAGTTGCCGTGGCCACCAGGTCCCATGGACCGACCCCAAATAACTCCTCCCCTTTTATACGGCAATACATCTTTGTGCCGTTTGGAATCTGCATCCCCTGACCACTGTCGTGTCCATAAACATCTTCTTGCAGATATGGACATCGCATTTACTCTTGATGCCAGAGTGCAAATATCCCTCTGCGCATCTCGTATATATAGAAATGCATCCTTTAAATGCTCTATAGTCAATAAAATACTGTCCCTGTCAAGGGTATCAATATTTTTAGTCAGGGAATCCGACCAAGCCACCTCAGCTCTGCACATCCAGGCTGAGGCGATCGCTGGTCACAGTATAACACCAGCATGTGTGTGTATACTTTTTTGGATATTTTTCTGATAAGCATGTGAGCGCCTTATCCACCCTGAGGGGTGTTTCCCAATGCGCCTTAACTTCTGGCGGGAAAGGGTATACCGCCAATAATTTTCTATCGGGGGAAACCCACGCATCATCACACACTTCATTTAATTTATCTGATTCAGGAAAAACTACAGGTAGTTTTTTCACCTCACACATAATACCCTTCTTTGTGGTACTTGGAGTATCAGAAATATGTAACACCTCCTTCATTGCCCTTAACGTGTGGCCCTAAAGGAAAATAAGTTTGTTTCTTCACCGTCGACACTGAAATCAGTGTCCGTGTCTGGGTCTATGTCGACCGACTGAGGTAAATGGGCGTTTTTACAAGCCCCTGACGGTGTCTGAGACGCCTGGACCGGTACTAATTTGTTCGCCGGCCGTCTCATGTCGTCAACCCACTTGCAGCGTGTTGACATTATCACGTAATTCCATAAGTAAGCCATCCATTCCGGTGTCGACTCCCTAGAGAGTGACATCACCATTACAGGCAATTTGCTCCGCCTCCTCACCAACATTTTCCTCATACATGTCGACACACACGTACCGACATACAGCACACACATAGGGAATGCTCTGATAGAGGACAGGACCCACTAGCCCTTTGGGGAGACAGAGGGAGAGTTTGCCAGCACACACCAAAATGCTATAATTATACAGGGACAACCCTTATATAAGTGTTCCTCCCATATAGCATTTAATATATATATGTATATCGCCAAATCAGTGCCCCCCCTCTCTGTTTTAACCCTGTTTCTGTAGTGCAGTGCAGGGGAGAGCCTGGGAGCCTTCCCCTCAGCCTTTCTGTGAGGGAAAATGGCGCTGTGTGCTGAGGAGAATAGGCCCCGCCCCCTTTTCGGCTGGCTTCTTCTCCGGAGATTGTGAAGTCTGGCAGGGGTTAAATACATCCATATAGCCTCAAGGGCTATATGTGATGTATTTTTCGCCATACAGGTATTCTACATTGCTGCCAGGGCGCCCCCCCCCGCGCCCTGCACCCTCCGTGATCGCTGTGGGAAGTGTGCTGACAGACAATGGCGCACAGCTGCAGTGCTGTGCGCTACCTGAGGAAGACTGAAAAGTCTTCTGCCGCCTGGTTCCGGACCTCTTCAATCTTCAGCATCTGCAAGGGGGTCGGCGGCGCGGCTCCGGGACGAACCCCAGGGCGAGACCTGTGTTCCGACTCCCTCTGAAGCTAATGGTGTCCAGTAGCCTAAGAATCCAATCCATCCTGCACGCAGGTGAGTTGAAATTCTCTCCCCTAAGTCCCTCGATGCAGTGAGCCTGTTGCCAGCAGGACTCACTGAAAATAAAGAACCTAAAAACTTTTTCTAAGCAACTCTTTAAGAGAGCCACCTAGATTGCACCCTTCTCGGACGGGCACAAAAACCTAACTGAGGCTTGGAGGAGGGTCATAGGGGGAGGAGCCAGTACACACCATGTGATCCTAAAAGCTTGCTTTTGTGCCCTGTCTCCTGCGGAGCCGCTATTCCCCCATGGTCCTGACGGAGTCCCCAGCATCCACTAGGACGTTAGAGAAAATAATAATAATAATAATAATACCCCATGCGACCCCATGTCTCTGCAGCATCAATCTCCAAGTTCTGGCAGTCCTGCGCTGTTGCACAAGTACAAAAGCATCACACAGCGGCAATGCTTTTGTACTTCAGGAGAAGCTCCCAGCCAGTGCAGCTCCTGCGCACTGGCAGGGAGCTACTCGTTGCTGCCCGGGTTGCAGCAGCTGCATGTGATGTCAAGCAGCCACCGTGACCCCCCCTCACCAATGGTCCGAGAATGCTTGCGTTGCCCGGACCGTGCCGCCTTGATGGTTGCTAAACACCACCAGCCCGCTCCCTCCCGCCCAGCGACCGCCTCTGCCTGTCAATCAGGCAGAGGCGATCGAAGGGCTATGACAGCCGTCAGCTGTCTGCCATGTACCAGCGCACTGAGGCACTGGCGCATGCGCAGTTCAGACCTGGATCAGCCCCTAGGTGCGTCAGGGTCATTTATATAGTGCGTCACAGTATTTACCTATTAAGTGTATTCTACTGTGTACTCAGTCACATAATACCGGATTTATTCACAGGTCTTGTGTACTGGGTACTCAGTCACATAATACCGGATTTATTTGCAGGTGTTGTGTACTGGGTACTCAGTCACATAATACCGGATTTATTTGCAGGTGTTGTGTACTGGGTACTCAGTCACATACTATCGGATTTATTCGCAGGTATTATACTCTGTCTGGCTTCATCATACTAAACCACTCTCTGTGGCATTTGTGTACAATGTCTAACAGAAAGGGCAGTAAGTCTGTGGATGCTCCTGCATCATGCAGAGTATGCGCCAAAGATTTACCAGAGGGGGATGCTGAATATGATGGTCTGTGTAACATGTGGCATACACCCTCCAGTAAGTCCGCAGCTCCTGTATCCAGTCAGGAGCCAATCTGGGCCGCGTTCTCAAGCCTACTTTGTACTCTAGTGAAATGCCTAACGCCCCCTATGGGACCACCTGTACCATTACAGCCTCAAATAGTCCCTATGGTCAATCCGCCTTGGGTGGAAAACCTGTCTAACTAGCTGCAGCAGTTGACTAATTCCTTGGTCAGACAAAAATCTACCCCAGGTGACTTCCATGTCGCTGGGTCATCTAAGTGGGCTGCTACCTCACAATCCACAAATCTCTCAGATGTTTCATCTGTAGAGGAGGGGGGACATACTGTCCCGTCAGACACTGAATCAGGCGTTTCTGACAAGGATTCTACAATGCAATTTAATGTCCCTGCTCTAGTGGTTGCTATTAAGCAAATCCTACAAATCACTGATGATGAGGAACCCACTACTGTCACCAAGAAAACTGACATGTTTCAATGGCAGAAGGTGGCTAAAAATCTGTTACCCTATTCTGACCATTTTGTGGACATCAGGCAGGAACCCTTGCCTAATCCAGGGAAGAAAATCCCTCTCTCTAAATGGGCCTTAGCTCGCTAGCCTCTCCCTGCAGAGTTATGTAATAAGTGGGGAAAATTCACAGCCGGTGGATTCTCACGTCACCCGTCCAGTGGTGTCATCTACTCTGCCATCCCGATTCCATTCCGGCTACCATTGCTATTTGGACTTTGCCATTTTTCAGTATCTTTCTGCAATACTGCCAGTGTTAAGATTCCGGATCAAGCCCGGTGAGCACTCCAGTCCGTTCTGGTTCCATTCCGGATGCTATTATCATTTGAACTGTGTCTTTCTGCAATACTGCCAGTGTTAAGATTCCGGATCAAGCCCGGTGAACACTCCAGTCCGTTCCGGTTCCATTCCGGATACTATTGTCATTTGAACTGTGTCTTACTTTAATACTGTCAAGTGTCAAGATTCCGGATCAAGCCCAGTCAGCACTACAGTCCAATCCAGTTTTATTTTGGATATTATTATTTTTTTTAACTTTGTCTTCTACAGTCCAATCCAGTTTCATTTCAGAAATTATTGTTATTTGAACTTTGTCTTCTACAGTCTAATCCAGGATATTATTGTTATTTTAACTCTGTCTTCTTCCGTCCAATCCAGTTTCATTTCAGATATTATTGTTATTTGAACTTTGTCTTCTACTGTCTAATCCAGGATATTATTGTTATTTTAACTCTGTCTTCTTCAGTCCAATCCAGTTTCATTCCAGCCATCACTCCTGTGGCTAACCTGATACCTTCTGTCAGCATACAGTAACTGCAGTGAATCATGGATGTAGAGTAGTATACCTAGGTATATTCGGGCGCTGTAGACGTGAGGTGCTTTGCTAAGCAGCTGTCTTAAACACAGGGGAAGTCACTCCCACAATTTAGGATTTACGCTGGAATAGTCCGTTCCTATTAGCACCCCTGTAGCAAATGATAAGGTCCAATGCAATAGTTACCCAGCTTGGGTGGGAGTCCAGTGGAGGAGTACTGTGATTTTGACCATTAGAGGTTGATTCGCTTCAAACGTCCCTTAATGATGGGCTCCTCATGCAGTACGGTATGAAGCCTCCTAATCCAAACTGTTACTGGGCTCATCTTAAGATGCAATGGAAAGTGATGTCCAGGGGTTGGTTCGGGTCCTCTCCTTTCTCCAGCGCACTTATAGCTTGGTAACACAAGCATCTGACTGGTTTCGCTGCACTCCAAATGGCTTTATCCTTTGCTGCAGACGCACATGGATGGTAACAATTTATCAATTCACTGCATGAATTTGCAATTTTTAATTTAATGTGACATGAATGTTTTTTACAAAGTGTTATTAATTGTGTAATAAATTGTTTTATTAGAGATGTTTATTTGATCTCTCATATTGTACAATAAAAATGTATTATTTAGCGCAGTCTTCATTTTTTTCTGTTAGTGAATCATGGATGTTGTTCTTTAATTAAAGTTTTATTCTTTATTATAATTGCCTCCGGGCTTGTCAATGCTAAAACATCAACATTTCTATCAAGTCTATGCACCATACCTGGTTATAATTCCTCTGTGTCAGCTCCATCCACAAATGTTGTTCAAACCAAATCCAACCCTCAGGCGTGACAAACAGTGACTGCAAAGCAGTGTTGTCTATATTCTATATATTACTGGACCTAAAACACACACACATCAATCTCTCAGGTGTCTCTTCATCATTAGAATCATAGTAAGCATTCTTTTTGAGTCAGTCTCTTGCAAGTACAGTATGCGAAGACTCTGATTTGTGACTATGGGCGAAAATGTTTTTGTACTCTTTGTTTAATTTCAAAAGGGTTAATAAGATTGAAAGCCAACATATAGTTTCTTATGGTTATGCACTAGCACTCACCTGGGTGTCTAGTAGATGTAGATGTCATAAGGATCTCTATGGCTGGGTATACTCTATGCCAGTGGTCTCCAACCTTAATTGGTGTGTGAGCTACTCAGTGGTGCAAGTAGAAAAAATGTCTTATAGGTACTGTGTGCGTGCGCTGCACCAAAAAATGGGTGTGGCCAAAATGCCACATGGTGCGTGGCCAATGAAATGGGGGCGTGATACACATATGAGGGGGCCAGATACACATATGACCCCAATAGTGTCAGATACACATTGCCCCACTGTGCCAGATACATATTGCCCCACTGTGCCAGATATGCATTGCCCCACTGTGCCAAATATACAGTGCCCCACTGTGCCCCCCCCCCCCCCGCTCACCCATTTGTTGCTGCTACGTGAAGGGAGGAGAGCGCAGCGCCTCTCCTGCCCCTCAATGCTCCGGCGGTGGAATCTGAAATGAGGCACCGATTCGTTAATCAGGAGCCGTGGATGTCGGTCCGCGAGATCTGATTGGCTAGCAAACCGTTGCCTTATTGAGATTCACCCCGCCGCCGTCGCTGGAGAGTGAGGCCGAGCATCACAGAGAATTGAGGGGCAAGAGAGGTGCTGCACTGCGCTCTCCTCCCCTCACACAGCAGCGGGATGCAGGTATGGTGTACCGGCTGGGAATTTCTTACCGGTACGCCGTACCGCCCCATACCGTCATACTTGCAGCACTGGAGCTACTTGAATAAAATGAAACCTCTGAAAAGCTACAAAAAAAATTTTTCAAAATAAAAACTGGCTAATAATGGAATGTTCCTTCTGCTGATGCCTCCTGCTTGCTCATTGGATAGGTCAGGTAATCCCTATGCGCAGGGCCTGCTATGCAAAAAGTGTGTATAGAACGCCCACAGTTGTAGTGCTATACATAATGCCCACACTAGTGCCACACATAATGCCCTGGGCCAGCTCAAGGCCTTCTTGAGATTGAGATTTCTTGAATCCCCCCCTTCTTCCACAACCCCTTCCACCTTCACGCCTTCAGCAAGCGCACTTCTGTGAAAGTGGGTGTGGCATTGCAACTATATATTAGTTACACATAATTCCCACAGTAGTGTTCCTTACACGTAATGCCCCCAGTATAGTGCCAGGTACATATGATGCCTCCACTATAGTGCCAGATACATGTAATGCTCCAACAGTGCCAGTTACATGTAATACCCCCAGCAGTACCAGTTACATGTAATGCCCCCACCAGTGCCAGATACAGTGCCCCCACCGGTGCCAGATACAATGCCCCAACAGTGCCAGATACAATGCCCCCAAAAGTGCTCACTGCTGCTGGCTTCTTCTTCCTCTTCTACCGCCGCAGGTGCTGCTCCTGTATGAGGTATGGAAGGGGAGGAGAGCGCAGCGCGCACCTCTCCTGTGAAGTCTGGTAAACCGTGAAGAGTCTCCGGCGGCCATTGGAAATATGGCACTGGTTTGTGATCCGGCAGCCAATCAGATGCCACCGCTGCCAGTCCGCTAGCTCTGATTGTCTGCCGGCCGGCACCATATTAGAAATGAAGGGAGAAGTGCCAGTGACTGCCCAAGCCTGTGCGCTCTGCGAGCTACCGAAAATACTACAGCGAGCTACCGGTTGCTTGTGAGCGACAAGTTGGCAATCCCTGCTATATGCAAGATATCTTACAATATATCATCTCAACGATATATCATGCACAACATATAGTATGTACACGAGATCATTGGGGAGAATTCAAAGAATTCATTAGACAGGAAAAAACAGACATTCAACTGACTTTTCAAACATTTGAATATCCCCCATTGAATCATTCCATCTGATGTGCTGCACATTATATGGGATGATTCCACAGATGAGTCATGATGCAATGTATTTTACATGCAGTATGTATCATGATACACCGTGGCATAGTACGATACATCGCACCATTGCTGGGACACACCATCGAATTGTGTGTACCCAGATTAACTCTTCTTAGATCCTCCATGTTGCTTAAGGAACTAACAATTCATCCTGTCAATTAAATAATTTCAGACCTACCCCTGTCTCTGCCACAGTAACAAAGACTCTGGAAAGCTCCCTCTTATCCTCCTTGCTTGATGACCTCAATACAGCAGCATTGATTGGGCGCCATCGGCTGTTACCATCATGGAGCATTCCTCTCCTGGTAAAATCTGCGATATGTAGTCTGTAGACTAGAATATCTAACGCCATCTTAAGATGACACCAGATACCGGGGTGAAGTTCTGAAATGGTTCATATTTCAGTAAATTTCAGAATATAGCTGCCTCCATAGAAACTCTTATGCTCCTTGCTTGATGACCTCCAATCCAGCAGCATTGATTGGGCGCCATCAGTGCCGTAACTAGACATTTTAGCGCTGTGTGCAAGAAACAGCATTGGCGCCCCCCCATATTCAAAACAGGGCCAGTGAGTGCTGTAGCCACGTGACAAAAATATAGGGTCTTGGCTTCATGGGGAAGGGGCGTGACCACAAAATAATACTAATTCATATTACGCTGCACAGTAGTCTCCATTAGTCAAATTACATCGCACAGTAGCACCACTTACACACATTACACCAGGTAGAGCCCCTTTTCCACATTACACCAGGAACAGCCCCTTTTACACATTACGCCAGGTAAAGCCCGTCACACATAATACCAGGTAGAGCCTCCTTTTACACATTACGCCAGGTAGAGCCCCATTTTATATGTTGCGTCAGGTAGAGCCCCATTTTACACATTACGCCAGTTAGAGCCCCTATCAAACATTACGCCAGGTAGAGCCCGCTTTTACACATTATGGCAGGTAGAGTCATCCTTTTACACATTATGGCAGGTAGAGTTACGAGAGAGAGGGAGGGAGAGAAAGATAGGATTGGGAGGCAGAAATAAAGAAAGGTGGCAGGAAGATAGACAGAGAGTGGTGGGAGGGGGAGTGAGGAGAGAGAGAGGAGAGAGACACACACAGCGGTACTTATGTGATGATAGCTGGAGTGCAGGCAGCTATGGCAGCATCGGGGGGATGTAACTGTGCTGGTGATGGAATACATACGACAGCGGGATCCCGGCCACCAGTATGCCAGCAGCGGGACGAGAACTAGAAAGCCCCTTGTGGGCTCGCTTTGCTTGCCACACTGTGGATCTATTCTCAGTGTGGTATTGCATGGGAGTTCACAGTAATATAGCAATGCAGAACATTTCAGATATAGGGCATACAATTTGTAAGTCTGTGGACAGGGTGTTTTGATGGGGATGTAGTTATGAGACCTGCGGTCAGGAGACCGCCGGTCACAATACCAGCTCCCACATCCCACCGCCCACTCACCATCCCTACAGTCGGCATGCTGACTAACAGGGAGTCCATAGAGTGGGAATTGACCTGTGGCGAGTGCAGTGAGCCTGCAAGGGGCTTCATTGCACTCCCCCCCCCCTCCTTTTTGATGTATTTCTTCTATCTGCTACTTCTTTGTGGTTATCAAAACTTTTCTTTTAGAACAGGGTCTCTACAGAGGACAGAGAATTAAACTGCAAATTATTACTACAGTACAGTATTCAAAGTGGAAATTATGAAGTGGGGGTATGGAAAAGTGAAGGCTGCAACTATGGAAAAAGGGGTGCAGCCACTCAAAAGGGAGCGTGTCCTTAAGTGTAGTTTACCACACCATATATCCCTTATACACCATATGCACCACAATAGTATAACCCCTTATACTATCTAGTACTGGTGCAACTTTCACATTATGTCACATGGAATGAGCCGAAATTCACATTAAGTCACATGGAATGAGCCGAAATTCACATTAAATCACACAGTATATGCTGAAATTCACACTGAATGAGCCAACATTCACATTTTGCCACATGGAATGAGCCAAAATTAACATTATGCCACACAGTATGTGCCACAAGTCACATTATGCCACACAGCATGAGCCACAAGTCACATTATACCACACAGTATGAGCCACAAGTCACATTATGCCACACTGAATGAGCCACAATTCACACTGAATGAGCCAAAATTCACATTATGCCACACTGAATGAGCCACAAGTCACATTATACCACACAGTATGTGCCACAAGTCACATTATGCCACACAGTATGAGCCACAATTCACACTGAATGAGCCAAAATTCACATTATGCCACACTGAATGAGCCACAAGTCACATTATACCACACAGTATGTGCCACAAGTCACATTATACCACACAGTATGAGCCACAAGTCACATTATGCCACACTGAATGAGCCACAATTCACACTGAATGAGCCAAACTTCACATTATGCCACACTGAATGAGCCACAAGTCACATTATGCCACACATTATGAGCCAAAAGTCACATTATGCCACACTGTATGAGCCACAAGTCACATTATGCCACACAGTATGAGCCACAATTCACACTGAATGAGCCAACATTCACATTATGCCACACAGTATGAGCCACAAGTCACATTAAACCGTGGTCGGCGGTGCAGAGGATGTGGAGGCTGTGGGCATATGCGGCGGTGTGGAGGAGGCTCTGGTCGGCGGTGCGGTGGATGAGGAGGCCTTGGGCCGCAGCAGTGCAGAGGAGGCAGCTGTGGGCATCTGCGGCGCAGAGAAGGCTGTGGACAGCGGTGCAGTGAAGACTGTGGGTGGTGGCATGGGTGAGGAAGCTGTGGGCGGCGACCTTCTGTGTGGCTCCTATGACTGCAACTATTTTCAAATCTGCTGTGCACCGGCAGCCAATCAGGAGCGATTGGCTGCCAACCTGAATAGCGCCGAATTGGCGGCAGGTGTCTTCACTGTCAGTGCTCGAAGTGCCGGTATGCCATACTGATACCAGTTCACTTCGAGCACTGCTACAGTACAAAAAAAAAATAGGCACTGGTAAAATATGATCAATGCATGGCCGCAGGTACATGGTTATAGGTAGGTACTGTATGCTGACTGCTTGGTTTTAAAAAAAATAACTAATTGAAATGACTACTTGCAGAAGTCCACGTACTGGGAAATTCAGTCCTGCCGCCCCCACCCCCCCACCCCAACTCCCCAGCCGCAGTATTACTGCCTCACTTCCTCCCTCCCTCCTGTGTGACTCGGGCTGAGGTGCCCGGCGCTATTGCTGCTGCCCCTCACCCGGGCTTCCCCTGATGCCGCCCTCTCCTAAGTTCCCTCCTCTCCTCTGCTCGCAGTGTACAGTGTGATGTCACCACTCACCAGGGAGGAAGTGAGGGCTGCCGATACAACTCCACAGCTGCCGCTCAGCAGCAGCAGTCACACACACACAGCCTCGCCATGCACCTGGCTGTGTCACTGCCGCCTTTACAAACACACTGCAGAAAGGGTGGGTGGCGGCCGCAGATTAGACTGCAGAGAGACAGACTCGACTGCCCGTCACTACTGGCTGTAATGTATATTAGCAGCAGTGCGCCCTGCAGAGAAGGAGCCGGGCGCAACACTACTATAATACATTACAGCTGTCAGCACCGGCGACCACTCGGGTTGATGCAGATGGTGCACCAACAGTGCAATTGCATTGTGTGCAAAGCATCATCTGCCCACACCTAGTTATGGCCCTGGGCGCCATCGGCTGTTACCATCATGAAGCATTCCTCTCCTGGTAAAATCTGCAATATGTAGGCTATAGACCAGAATATCTAATGCCAGCTTAAGATGACACCAGATACTGGGGTGAAGCTCTGGAATGATTCACATTTCAGTAAATTTCAGAATATAGCTGCCTCCATAGAAACCTATGTGGGCTGCTATTGCAATCAGTATTATGGAACCCCTGTAATATAACCAAAGGATGCTTACATTCTCAGGGGATTTCCTGCATAATTTGTTTAATAATATACTTAACTCCTATACCAATACAATATTTAATAAAATGCTATTCAATTGGAATGAAGGTATATGAATATGTGGATATGTGGGGGTTACACCATCTAAAGAGCGCAAGCAGTTGCTATGGGCAACTTCACCTGTTCTCTTTAGAAAAATTGTGTATACCCTCTATTTTCTTTGTATATGTCTAATTTGCTGCGTCTTTTCTGGTTTATTTTGAAAGAAGAACTCAGATAAAAACACAAGTTTGGGTTGAGTTTACTCAATTAAAAAGAATAAAGTTATATTACTGCATTAGGGGCTGGATGTAATTGAGTGCAAGATGACCGGAGCCCCGAGATTCCAACCGAATTGCTGTCAAGACGGTCCTGAAAGGCCTCTCCTAGCAGTATTTACTATATATATATTTATCAAGGGGCTCTGCCCATGCACTCCCTAATAGTCAGGCAAGCCAATATGGCGACACTCCCTTTGGAGACTGGACATACTCCTAAGCATGGACCCCTACCATTGCATTCCCCCGGTAGACCCTTCATGCCCCAGTCCAACACAGCTTATAAGCTCCCTACTCAGATAACTCATAGCACACAGAGACATTTCAAGGGAGGAATATATATTTGTGCTGCAGTATGTCCTGAATCAGGCTGAGTATAGAGCAGAGTGCTGAAGAACCGTTAAAGGTATAGGGTATTCAAATGGATCTGTCACTGGCATCTTCCAGTAAGTAAATGACCATTTCTTAATACAGTATAGTATATACTTCTTGTAGACTTCAGACAGAGAAATGCTAACTATAGATTCAAAAGGGAACCATTATATAGTGCATTCTAATACGTTTTGCCAGAGACATAGGGAAGGTAATTCATTGCACTGAATGATTACATAATTAGCTGTGGCTGATTTATTTAAAACATATGAATCATTTGGAAAATATATTTTTAGGAAAAGCTTCCTTATGAATGACAGTGGCGCAATAAAAATAATTATATATAATTCTGGGCCATGACATACAAATAGCAGCACATTCAGGTTATTATGTGTAAGCACAAAAATTCCCTGTTATACCTATCAATATTAGGCACACAGATAATGAATGTTTGGGGCTGTAGATTAGTGTAACATGTCCCTGCCTGCGGTAACACCTGAGGAATCTTTGCAGGGTCTGACTTCTTTGATGTTAAAGTGGGTAGACACTTGTCCAATCCTTAGCAGATCAGACTGTTTAAATGGTCTAATAGGCCCTACACACTGGGCGATAGTACTCAAAGATATGAACGATCTAATTCATTAATGAACGAGATACCGTTCATATCTTTGAGTGTGGAGGCACCAGCGATGAATGATGCGCTGCCCCGTGCTCGTTAATCGCTGTTGTGACGTCGCTTGTGCATGTTGGCCAATATGGACGAGATCGTCCATATTTGCCTGCACTGCTATGGAGCCGGGTGACGGGGGGAGCGAAGAAACTTCACTCCCCCATCACAGCCCCCCCTCCCTCTCCCCCGCCGCCAGGTCGCCCGTCGGCCGTATTCGCCGCTGGGCAGCTCGGCGGCGGATCGACAAATGTGTAGGGTCCTTTACTGCAGACCTGTTCGCCGATTCTACATCCAGTCCTCGCTACACGCTTGTCTGTTTTTTTTTCAGTAGACCACCAATCTGCATCTGCTAAAACAGTCTGCTGAAAAATAAATTCAGCTGGTGAGGAGAGGGGATTTATTATGAGGAATTAAATTAATGGTGAAGAGAGGGAGGTTGAGAATTAATAACATACCTATTGGATGGGGATAGGATTTACGGTTTCCAAATAAAAAAAAATGGTGTGGGGTTCCCCCCACAGGGGCATAAGCAGCCCCAGGCTCTTTGAGCTCGCCCTAATTAAAAATAAAATACAGGGAACAAAATGTGTAGGGGTCCACCATATTTTCAGAACGAGCACCAGTCTCCACCTGAAGGCGGTAATGCCCCAGCCTGGGGACACAATTGATCAGTGACGTGCGGTGGGGTGAGGCAGGTGAGGCAGAGCCTTTCCTGTCATACTTACGTTTAAACCAGAGTTTTGACTGAATAAAATATATGAAAAATACTGATAATTTGTTTGCAATTGATGGCTGTGCATTAACCTCCCTAACTAGTCAGCCCAGGTCAGAGATACCTGCGGAAGTGGGGACCCCCCAATAAAGGGATCTCCAGGGCACCCAAGAACAGGGCTGAAGTTGAGTCGATAGTCTCTTAATAAAATAATAATATTGTCTTTTATATGAGGACTACAGGCCCCAGCAAGCCGCCCCCCTTGTTGATACTTGAAGAATCACAATTACTAGCAGCCGTTTCATTAAGTGCCCACTGGTATCTATGTTCCCCCTGTAAAATAAATATTAAAATAAAGACAGGACACTGAATGTTTTAAAAGTTTATTAGCCAGCACCTTCAAGTGGGAGTGGTGGCCTTTATGTTCTTTTGCATGGCCCCTGCCCATCCAGGATTTCCAAGGCATGGGTGATATTGCAGCTTGCTGCAGCCATCTTGAATTTTAAAAATGGCCATTTTTTAAATGGGAGGCTGCGCCCACCACTATTATGCATGCCCTCGCTGCCAAACTCTTCACATGTTTAATCTACAGTCCAACAAACATACCATTGCCACCTACTGCCATTGCTGCCATATCCTCCACTGCCTCACCCTACACTGATACCCGCTATCACTGCTGTATCACACGGCAGTGGCAGATGGTGCCAGGAACTCCCCGGATTCCACACTGCAGCTACGCTGATAGTGTGCTGGTCTGCCAAGACTGGAGATCAGGTCAGTGGAGAATACACACTTTCCAATATCAGGCAAACCGATCAGTCTGGAGTTGGCTCTCCTGAGGATTGGACAAGTGTGTACCCAGCATTAGACAGATAGCACCAAGGACAGTCTGAGAGGCCCCTAAGAGATAATGGGGGTCATTCTGAGTTGATCGCTAGCTGAAAATGTTCGCTGCGCAGCGATGAGGCAAAAAAACAACACTTATGCGCATGCGTACGCGGCGCAATGCGCACGCACAACGTACTTTCTCAACGTCCGATGTAGTTTTACACAAGGTCTAACGAAGCATTTCAGTCGCACTGGCTGCCGCATAGTGATTGATATGAAGTGGGCGTTTCTGGGTGTCAACAGACTGTTTTCAGAGAGTGTTCGAAAAAATGCAGGCGTGCCAGGAAAAACGCGGGCGTGGCTGGGAGAATGCAGGGTGTGTTTGTGACGTTAAATCCGGAACGGAATGGTCTGAAGTGATCGCAAGCGCTGAGTAGGTCTGGAGCTACTCAGAAACTGCACAATATTTTTTTGGAGCCGCTCTGCAATCCTTTCGTTCGCACTTCTGCTAAGCTAAGATACACTCCCAGAGGGCGGCGGCTTAGCGTTTGCACGGCTGCTAAAAACTGCTAGCGAACGAACAACTCGGAATGACCACCTATATGTGTACGATGATGTACCCAGTCATTTCTAATAGTATGTCTGATGGTCATGGATTCTATGAGGAGCGGAAAATTGAATAAGTGACCATAGCAACCATTCAGCTAGCAGTTATGAAGTACATTTTATTAAAAGATAAATAGAAGCTGATTGGTTGCTTCTCCACTCTTTAGAACGATTGATACACTTCCCCCCAAGTATCTGATATTAGAAGTGGGATAAGAATCAGTAGTTATTTTGCAGTACAGGTTTTGGAAGGCATTACTGGGTTATGGAAGGCACAAAAGGGTTTTGCAAGTCATAAACAGGTTATGTAAGGCATTACCTAGTTATGGAAGACATGAAGGGGTTTTGGAAGGCATGAGCAGGTTATGGAAGGCATGAATTCATTATGGAAGGCAAAAAGGGGTTATAGAAGGCATGAACATGTTTTGGAAGAGATGAGTGAGTTATGGAAGGCATGAAGGGGTTATGGAAGGCATGAATTGGTTATGAAGGCATGAGCAGGTTATGGAAGGCATGAATGGGTTATGGAAGGCACGAATAGGTTATGGAAGGCATGCATAGGTTATGGAAGGTATAAGCATGTTTTGGAAGAGATGAGTGAGTTATGGAGGGCATGAAGGGGTTATGGAAGGCAAGAATTGGTTATGGAAGGCATGAGTGGGTTATGGAAGGAAAGAGCAGGTTACTGAATGGAAGAACAGGTTATGGAGGACTTGAAGGGGTTATGGAAGGCATGAGTGGGTTATGGAAGGGAAGAGCAGGTTATGGAGGGCATGAAGGGGTTATAGAAGGCATAAATGGGTTATGGAAGGCATGAGCATGTTTTGGAAGAGATGAGTGAGTTATGGAAGGCATGAGCGGGTTTATGGAAGGCATGAATTGGTTATGGAAGGCATGAATGGGTTATGGAAGGCATGACTAGTTTATGGAAGGTATGAGCATGTTTTGGAAGAGATGAGTGAGTTATGGAGGGCATGAAGGGGTTATGGAAGGCATGAGTGGGTTATGAAAGGGAAGAGTAGGTTATGGAGGGCATGAAGGGGTTATAGAAGGCAGAAATGGGTTATGGAAGGCATGGGCATGTTTTGTAAGAGATGAGTGAGTTATGGAAGGCATGAAGGGGTTATGGAAGACATGAATTGGTTATGGAAGGCATGAGCAGGTTATGGAAGGTATGAACATGTTTTGGTAGAGATGAGTGAGGTATAGAAGTCATGAATGGGTTATGGAAGGTATGAGCATGTTTTGGAAGAGATGAGTGAGTTATGAAGGCATTAAGGGGTTGTGGAAGGCAAGAATTGGTTATAGAAGGCATGAGTGGGTTATGGAAGGAAAGAGCAGGTTATGGAATGGAAGAACAGGTTATGGAGGACATGAAGGGGTTATGGAAGGCATGAGTGGGTAATGGAAGGGAAGAGTAGGTTATGGAGGGCATGAAGGGGTAATAGAAGGCATAAATGGGTTATGGAAGGCATGACCATGTTTTGGAAGAGATGAGTGAGTTATGGAGGGCATGAAGGGGTTATGGAAGACATGAATTGGTTATGGAAGGCATGAGCAGGTTATGGAAGGTATGAACATGTTTTGGAAGAGATGAGTGAGTTATAGAAAGCATGAATGGGTTAGGGAAGGCATGAATGGGTTATGGAAGGTATGAGCATGTTTTGGAAGAGATGAGTGAGTTATGGAAGGCATGAAGGGGTTATGGAAGGCAAGAATTGGTTATAGAAGGCATGAGTGGGTTATGGAAGGCATGAGTGGGTTATGGAAGGTATGAACATGTTTTGGAAGAGATGAATGAGTTATGGAGGGCATGAATGGGTTATGGAAGGCATGAATGGGTTATGGAAGGTATGAGCATGTTTTGGAAGAGATGAGTGAGTTATGGAAGGCATGAAGGGGTTATGGAAGGCAAGAATTGGTTATGGAAGGCATGAATTGGTTATGGAAGGTATGAACATGTTTTGGAAGAGATGAGTGAGTTATGGAGGGCATGAATGCGTTATGGAAGACATGAATTGGTTATGGAAGGTATGAACACGTTTTGGAAGAGATGAGTGAGTTATAGAAGGCATGAAGGGGTTATGGAAGGCAAGAATTGTTTATGGAAGGCATGAGTGGGTTATGGAAGGAAAGAGCAGGTTATTGAATGGAAGAACAGGTTATGGAGGACTTGAAGGGGTTATGGAAGGCATGAGTGGATTATGGAAGGGAAGAGCAGGTTATGGAGGGCATGAAGGGGTTATAGAAGGCATAAATGGGTTATGGAAGGCATGACCATGTTTTGGAAGAGATGAGTGAGTTATGGAGGGCATGAATGGGTTATGGAAGACATAAATTGGTTATGGAAGGTATGAACATGTTTTGGAAGAGATGAGTGAGTTATGGAAGGCATGAATGGGTTATAGAAGGCATGAATTGGTTATGGGAGGTATGAGCATGTTTTGGAAGAGATGAGTGAGTTATGGAAGGCATGAATGGGTTATGGAAGGTATGAGCATGTTTTGGAAGAGATGAGTGAGTTATGGAAGGCATGAATGGGTTTTGGAAGACATGAATTAGTTATGGAAGGCAGGATAAGGTTATGGAAGGTATGAACGTGTTTTAGAAGAGATGAGTGAGTTATGGAAGGCATAAATGGGTTTAAGGAAGGCATGAGCATGTTTTGGAAGAGATGAGTGAGTTATGGAAGGCATGAGCATGTTTTGGAAGAGATGAGTGAGTTATGGAAGGCAAAAATTGGTTATGGAAGTCATGAGCGGGTTATTGAAGGCATGAATGGGTTTTGGAAGGCATGAACGGGTTATGGAAGGCATGAGCATTTTTTGAAGAGATGAGTGAGTTATGGAAGGCATGAAGTAGTTATGGAAGGCATAAGCAGGTTATGAAAGGCACGAGCGCGTTATGGAAGGCAAGAACAGGTTATGGAAGGCATGAGTGGGTTATGGAAGGGAAGAGCAGGTTATGGAATGGAAGAGTAGGTTATGGAGGGCATGAAGGGGTTATGGAAGACATGAGCAGGTTATGGAAGGGGAGAATGGGTTATGAAGGGCATGAAGGGGTTATAGAAGGCATAAATGGGTTATGGAAGGCATGAAGGGGTTATGGAAGGCATAAGCATGTTTTGGAAGAGATAAGTGAGTAATGGAAGGCATGAATTGGTTATGGAAGGCATAAGCGGGTTATTTAAGGCATGAGCATGTTTTGGAAGACATGAGTGTGTTATGGAAGACATGAAGGTGCTATGGAAGGCATTTCATTTTATTGCTGTTTACAGTACTGGTCAAAAGTTTTAGAACACTCAAATTTTTTTCAGTTTTTATTGACATTTATGCAGTTTGATGTTTCAATATACTTTGAAGTTAAAGAATAAAGCAATAAAACAAAGAGAGACAGGGAGAGACAGAGACACAGAGAGGGAGAGAGACACACACACACACACACACACACACACACACACACACACACACAAAAAGACACAGGGTTAATGGGGGGGGAGATTTCATGAGAATGGAAATTAAGTAGTAAAAGTATGCTGACACTTACCACACTGTCAGCTTTCTCATGGGTCAGCTTCGTATTGGTCAATGCCTGCAGCTCATGGGGGAGTGCTGGGCTTTGCTGGGTAGGGGGGCTGATGGGCTCTGCTGCTGGGGGAGTGGGTGCTGGGCATAGTGCGAGCCAAGCTGGGGCAGGCACAGTGGAATGACCCAAGTTTGGGTGGGCACAATAAAATGAGCCAAACTGTAGGGTGACACTAACTAGAGTGGTCACCACAGTCTTGGCATCCAGCACGTCTCCGGTGACATTGCGCAGGGCAGCCCAGAGCAGGGACACGGCAAGCAGCAGCGCTGCCAGCAGCCACGCCAACATCTCCCTTATACCAGGATCATACGGAGGCACTTCCCGGGTGTGTGACGTCACTCAGCGCTCCTCCTGCTCCTTGCGAATGTACTGTACTGTACTGTACATGGCAGGGATAGAACAGGTGAGGCAGGGAGGGCGGGCACAGCGTAGTGTGGAGCGAGGTGCCATTAGATGACTTCATGCATAGGCAGCATGGGGACTGGAGAGGTGACGGGGGAGGGGAGGGTATGGCGGCACGTGCGATCAATTACAAGGACACGGGGGGCCCTGAGAACTGGGGGGCCTGAGGTAACGCATCCCCCCTCTTAATCCGGCTCTGGGAAGAACCCTTAACTAACTAGTGGTAGGGCTTGTGTGTGGACTCCATGAAGGCCCCTCTCTGGCAGTACATTAAGCTCTAGCTTTGTTGCAGTGTCCATCATACATGTGAAGGTCTCTGGAAACCCTGCACTCATTGTAGATATGCCACTTTCTGACGTGTGTTTCAAGACCTGGAGCCCCAGACCATTATGATTCCCCATCCTTGATTGACAGTTTCTATCACAGAGGTTTATTTACTAAACAGCGACTTACTTATCTAAAAGGGAAATACTTTTAATTCCAAAACATGGGGTCTTTAATTATTGAAAGCATTGCCCTTTCAAAGTTTGGGGTTAAACACACTGGTATGTGGCAGTTTAGTAATCCCCACACACTGTGGAATAATCCTTTCGCCTATTCAACTCCCTGTGTGACAAACCAAAGATTTCACATTTTGATTCATCAGTCTATAAGAAGTTCTTTCAATCTTCAGTAGTCCACTGTGGTTCGTGGCCCAGGACAGCCTCTTTTTCATTGCTGCAAAGCTGCATTACTCATTACTGACATTACTGCATTACTCATTACTTACCCATTACTTGTTCCCTGAAAAGGTTTTTTTTTATTTTTTTTATTTGTGCTAACCTAAACTTTTCTCTTTAGCAGTTTAAATGGGTGGCACTTGATATGATGGCTGTTGGGATCCCGGCGCTCAGCATACCGGCTCTGGAATTCTGACAGCCGGCATACCGATAACTATTTTCTAGGGATGTGCATCGGAAATTTTTCGGGTTTTGTGTTTTGGTTTTGTATTCGGTTCCGCGCGCGTGTTTTGGATTCGGACGCGTTTTGGCAAAACCTCCCTCAAATTTTTTTGTCAGATTCGGGTGTGTTTTGGATTCGGGTGTTTTTTTTTTAAAAAACCCCTCAAAACCAGCTTAAATCATATAATTTTGAGGTAATTTTGATCATATAGTATTATTATTAACCTCAATAACCATAATTTCCACTCATTTCCAGTCTATTCTGAACACCTCACACCTCACAATATTATTTTTAGTCCTAAAATTTGCACCAAGGTCGCTGAATGACTAAGCTAAGCGACCCAAGTGGGCGGCACAAACACCTGGCCCATCTAGGAGTGGCACTGCAGTGTCAGACAGGATGGCACTTAAAAAAATTGGCCCCAAACATCACATGATACAAAGTAAAAAAAAAAAAAAAAAAAAAAAAGAGGTGCAAGATGGAATTGTCCTTGGGCCCTCCCACCCACCCTTATGTTGTATAAACAGGACATGCACACTTTAACAAACCCATCATTTCAGCCACAGGGTCTGCCACACGACTGTGCCTGAAATGACTGGTTGGTTTGGGCCCCCACCAAAAAAAGAAGCAATCAATCTCTCCTTGCTCAAACTGGCTATACAGAGGCAAGATGTCCACCTCATCATCATCCTCCGATTCCTCAACCCTCTCACTGTGTACATCCCCCTCCTCACAGAGTATTAATTCATCCCTACTGGAATCCACCATCTCTGGTCCCTGTGTACTTTCTGGAGGCAATTGATGGTGAATGTCTCCACGGAGGAATTGATTCTAATTCATTTTTATGAACATCATCTTCTCCACATTTTGTTGAAGTAACCTCGTACGCCGATCGCTGACAAGGTGACCGGCTGCACTAAACACTCTTTCGGAGTACACACTGGAGGGGGAGCAACTTAGGTAAAATAAAGCCAGTTTGTGCAAGGGCCTCCAAATTGCCTCTTTTTCCTGCCAGTATACGTACACACTGTCTGACGTGCCTACTTGTATGCGGTCACTCATATAATCCTCCACCATTCTTTCAATGGTGACAGAATCATATGCAGTGACAGTAGATGACATGTCAGTAATCATTGGCAGGTCCTTCAGTCCGGACCAGATGTCAGCACTCGCTCCAGACTGCCCTGCATCACCGCCAGCGGGTGGGCTCAGAATTCTTAGCCTTTTCCTCACAGCCCCAGTTGCGGGAGAATGTGAAGGAGGAGCTGTTGACGTGTCACGTTCCGCTTGAGTTGACAAGTGTCTCACCAGCAGGTCTTTGAACATGTGCAGACTTGTGTCTGCCGGAAAGAGAGATACAACGTAGGCTTTAAACCTAGGATCGAGCACGGTGGCCAAAATGTAGTGTTCTGATTTCAACAGATTGACCACCCGTGAATCCTGGTTAAGCGAATTAAGGGCTCCATCCACAAGTCCCACATGCCTAGCGGAATCGCTCCGTTATAGCTCCTCCTTCAATCTCTCCAGCTGCTTCTGCAAAAGCCTGATGAGGGTAATGACCTGACTCAGGCTGGCAGTGTCTGAACTGACTTCACGTGTGGCAAGTTCAAAGGGTTGCAGAACCTTGCACAACGTTGAAATCATTCTCCACTGCGCTTGAGTAAGGTGCATTTCCCCTCCTTTGCCTATATCGTAGGCAGATGTATAGGCTTGAATGGCCTTTTGCTGCTGCTCCTCCATCCTCTGAAGCATATAGAGGGTTGAATTCCACCTCGTTACCACCTCTTGCTTCAGATGATGGCGGGGCAGGTTCAGGAGTGTTTGCTGGTGCTCCAGTCTTCTGTACGCGGTGGCTGAATGCCGAAAGTGGCCCGCAATTCTTCGGGACACCGACAGCATCTCTTGCATGCCCGTCGTTTTTTTAAAAATTCCGCACCACCAAATTCAATGTATGTGCAAAACATGGGACGTGCTAGAATTTGCCCACATGTAATGCACGCACAATTTTGGTGGCGTTGTCCAATGTCACAAATCCCCAGGAGAGTCCAATTGGGGTAAGCCATTCTGCGATGATGTTCCTCAGTTTCCGTAAGAGGTTGTCAGCTGTGTGCCTCTTATGGAAAGCGGTGATACAAAGCGTAGCCTGCCTAGGAACGAGTTGGCGTTTGCGAGATGCTGCTACTGGTGCCGCCGCTGCTGTTCTTGCTGCGGGAGGCAATACATCTACCCAGTGGGCTGTCACAGTTATATAGTCCTGAGTCTGCCCTGCTCCACCACTTGTCCACATGTCCGTGGTTAAGTGGACATTGGGTACAACTGCATTTTTTTAGGACACTGGTGAGTCTTTTTCTGATGTCTGTGTACATTCTCGGTATCGTCTGCCTAGAGAAGTGGAACCTAGATGGTATTTGATACCGGGGACACAATACCTCAAGCAATTCTCTAAGTCCCTGTGAACTAGCGGAGGATACTGGACACACACTTAACACCAACACAGCTGCCAAGGCCTGAGTTATCCGCTTTGCAGCAGTATGACTGCTGTGATATTTCATCTTCCTCGCAAAGGACTGTTGGACAGTCAATTGCTTACTGGAAGTAGTACAAGTGGTCTTCCGACTTCCCCTCTGGGATGACGATCGACTCCCAGCAGCAACAATAGCAGCGCCAGCAGCAGTAGGCGTTACACTCAAGGATGCATCGGAGGAATCCCAGTGAGGAGAGGACTCGTCAGACTTGCCAGTGACATGGCCTGCAGGACTATTGTCGTTCCTGTCTAAAGAGGAAATTGACACTGAGGGAGTTGGTGGTGTGGTTTGCAGGAGCTTGGGTACAAGAGAAAGGGATTTAGTTGTCAGTGGACTGCTTCCGCTGTCACCCAAAGATTTTGAACTTGTCAATGACTTCTGATGAATGTGCTCCAGGTGACGTATAAGGGAGGATGTTCCTAGGTGGTTAACGTCCTTACCCCTACTTATTACAGCTTGACAAAGGCAACACACGGCTTGACACCTGTTGTCCGCATTTCTGTTAAAATAATTCCACACCGAAGAGGTGATTTTTTTTTTGTAATTTGACCAGGCATGTCAATGGCCATATTCATCCCACGGACAACAGGTGTCTCCCCGGGTGCCTGACTTAAACAAACCACCTCACCATCAGATTCCTCCTTGTCAATTTCCTCCTCAGCGCCAGCAACACCCATATCCTCATCCTGGTGTACTTCAGCAGTGACATCTTCAATTTGACTATCAGGAACTGGACTGTGGGTGCTCCTTCCAGCACTTGCAGGGGGTGTGCAAATGGTGGAAGGTGCCACCTCTTCCCGTCCAGTGTTGGGAAGGTCAGGCATCGCAACCGACACAATTGGACTCTCATTGGGGATTTGTGATTTAGAAGAATGCACATTCTTTGCTGTGCTTTTGCCAGCTTAAGTCTTTTCATTTTTCTAGTGGGAGGATGAGTGTTTCCATCCTCATGCAAAGCTGAACCACTAGCCATGAACATAGGCCAGGTCCTCAGCCATTCCTTGCCACTCCGTGTTGTAAATGGCATATTGGCAAGTTTACACTTCTCCTCAGATGCTTTTAATTTTAATTTTTGGGTAATTTTACTGAACTTTAGTTTTTTGGACTTTACATGCTCTCTACTATGACATTGGGCATCAGCCTTGGCAGACGACGTTGATGGCATTTCATCGTCTCGGCCATGACTAGTGGCAGCAGCTTCAGCACGAGGTGGAAGTGGATCTAGATCTTTCCCTATTTTACCCTCCACATTTTTGTTCTCCATTTTTTAATATGTGGAATTATATGCCAGTAATATATCAATAGCAATGGCCTACTGTACTGTACTATATGTATACTGCTGGTCACCAAAATGTTGCACTGTCCTACTTTATACTGCTCACAATAATGCAGCACAGATATGGATAGTATACTTGACACAAAGCTGCAAGATACAGCAATGGCCTACTGTACTGTACTATATGTATAGTGCTGGTCACCAAAATGCTGCACTGTCCTACTATATACTGCTCACAATAATGCAGCACAGATATGGATAGTATACTTGACATTGAGCTGCAAGACACAGCAATGGCCTACTGTGCTGTACTACATGTATACTGCTGGTCACCAAAATGCTGCACTGTCCTACTATGTACTGCTCACAATAATGCAGCACAGTTATGGATAGTATACTTGACACAGAGCTGCAAGATACAGAAATGGCCTACTCTACTGTACTATATTGTATACTGCTGGTCACCAAAATGCTGCACTGTCCTACTATATACTGCTCACAATAATGCAGCACAGATATGGATAGTATACTTGACACAGCGCTGCAAGATACAGCAATGGCCTACTCTACTGTACTATATGTATACTGCTGGTCACCAAAATGCTGCACTGTCCTACTATATACTGCTCACAATAATGCAGCACAGATATAGATAGTATACTTGACACAGAGCTGCAAGATACAGCAATGGCCTACTGTACTGTACTATATGTATATTGCTGGTGACCAAAATGCTGCACTGTCCTACTATATACTGTTCACAATAATGCAGCACAGATATGGATAGTATACTTGACACAGAGCTGCAAGATACAGCAATGGCCTACTGTACTGTACTATATGTATAGTGCTGGTCACCAAAATGCTGCACTGTCCTACTATATACTGCTCACAATAATGCAGCACAGATATGGATAGTATACTTGACACAGAGCTGCAAGATACAGCAATGGCCTACTGTACTGTACTATATGTATACTGCTGGTCACCAAAATGCTGCACTGTCCTGCTATCTACTGCTCACAATAATGCAGCACAGATATGGATAGTATACTTGACACGGAGCTGCAAGATACAGCAATGGCCTACTGTACTGTACTACTATAATTATATACTGGTGGTCCCCACAATGCAGCATACTGAGCACAGATATTTGCAGCACACTGAGCACAGATATGGAGCGTTTTCAGGCAGAGAACGTAGATATTTTCAGCACACTGAGCACAGATATTTGCAGCACACTGAACACAGATACGGAGCTTTTCAGGGAGAGAACGCAGCCACGTCCTCTACGTTCAATCTCCAATGCACGAGTGAAAATGGTGGCGATGCGCGGCTCTTTATATAGAATACGAATCTCGCGAGAATCCGACAGCGGGATGACGACGTTCGGGCAAGTTCGGGCTAACCGAGCAAGACGGGAAGATCCGAGGTGCCTCGGAACCGTGTAAAATAGGTGAAGTTCAGGGGCGTTCGGATCTCGGAGAACCGAACCCGCTCATCTCTACTATTTCCCTCTTGGGGTGTCCACGACACCCCTGGAGAGAGAATAAATAGCGTGGTGCGCCATCGTGCCCGCAACATGGCGAGCCTGCAAGGTGCTCTTTTGCACTCACCCCGCTGCCGGTTTACTGGCGGTCGGGATCCCCGTGTCAGTATACTGGGCGCAGGGATCCCGAGCATTGGCATACCGTAGTACACCCGTTTAAATGGTATTTCATGCCATTTTGGGCAATTCACTGGACTTGAATTTTTTACATTTGGGAGTGTTCTAAAACATTTGAAAACTAGGAGTGTAAATTCTGTGGTCTAGCCTACCAGCAATAAGCTGTTTTGAAAAACTGCTGTATAGTAAATATGGTGTGGGGAATCTGCCATGAGTTAGACTGTAGGTTCTCCCTCTAGCAATGTAAACAGTAGTGGAGTCATATGAAGTGGAGAAGCCAAGTTATCAATTACATTTCATGTGAATAATTTTACCTTTGAATATGTGAAATATTTGAATGCTCTCAGACTACTGTAGAAATATACATTTACTTATTGATATTGGGACCGATTCAAAGGTGGATGCAAAGGGCCTAATTCAGATCTGATTGCAGCAGCAAGTTTGTAAGCTGATGGGCAAAACCATGTGCACTGAGGAGGGGGGGGGGGAGCAGATATAACAAGTGCAGAGAGAGTTAGATTTGGGTGGGGTGTGTTACAAACCAAAATCTAAATTGCTGGCCCTCATTCCGAGTTATTCGCTCGCAAGCTGCTTTTAGCAGCTTTGCACACACTAAGCCGCCGCCTACTGGGAGTGAATCTTAGCTTATCAAAATTGCGAACGAAAGATTAGCAGAATTGCGAATAGACACTTCTTAGCAGTTTCTGAGTAGCTTCAAACTTACTCGGCATCTGCGATCAGTTCAGTGCTTGTCGTTCCTGGTTTGACGTCACAAACACACCCAGCGTTCGCCCAGACACTCCTCCGTTTCTTCAGCCACTCCCGCGTTTTTCCCAGAAACGGTAGCGTTTTTTCGCTCACACCCATAAAACGGCCTGTTTCCGCCCAGAAACACCCACTTCCTGTCAATCACAATACGATCATCAGAACGAAGAAAAAACCTCGTAATGCCGTCAGTAAAATACTTAACTGCATAGCAAATTTACTTGGCGCAGTCGCACTGCGGACATTGCGCATGCGCACTAGCGACTAATCGCTCCGTTGCGAGAGAAAAATAACAAGCGAACAACTCGGAATGACCTCCGCTGTGTAGAAATAAAGCAGCCAGTATTTCCCCTGCACAGAAACAATATAACCCACCCAAATCTAAAAGGCTCTACACACTGGGCGATAAAAGTCAAATATATGAATGATCTTGTTCATTAATGAATGAGATACTGTTCATATCTTTGAGTGTGGAGGCTCCATCGATGAACGACGCGCAGCCCCGCTGTGCATAGATCTGAGTCGCACTGCCGAGTTCCTATGGTCTTGCAATGCCAATTAGTATGCAGATTGATTAATTATTGAGCATTTGTGGCAGGTCTCTGATGGGTGGGGAATCTTATAGGCCTTACACACTGGCCGATCCGCCGCCGAGCTGCCCGACGGCGGATACGGCCGACGGGCGACCCAGCGGCGGGGGGGGCAGTGACGGGGGGAGTGAAGTTTCTTCACTCCCCCCGTCACCTGGCTGCATTGAAGTGCAGGCAAATATGGACGAGATCGTCCATAATGGCCTGCAGTGCATGTACAGCCGACGGGGAACCAGCGATGAACGAGCGCGGGGCCGCGCATCGTTCATCGCTGGAGCCTTCACACTGCACGATATGAACGTCATCTCGTTCATTAATGAACGAGATCGTTCATATCGTGCAGTCATGTTGGCCAGTGTGTAGGACCCTTTAGACGTAAAATGACAGTTTCGGTGCATATCCTAGACTGCATCTTTGTACACATTTGTAAAGGTTCCTGCAGCTTACTTGCAACACAACCATTAGGTGCTCAGAATGTCCAATATTGCAGCTGATGTTACATGTTTGTACGCAAGCTGCGGATCATGAAATTCCTGCTGCTGCATCATTAGCATTAAATTTAATAAAAGTGAAATATTTAAAATATTTTAAAATAAATATTATAAGTAGCGAATGTGTTTTAAAATAAGAATTTACTTACCGATAATTCTATTTCTCGGAGTCCGTAGTGGATGCTGGGGTTCCTGAAAGGACCATGGGGAATAGCGGCTCCGCAGGAGACAGGGCACAAAAAAGTAAAGCTTTACTAGGTCAGGTGGTGTGCACTGGCTCCTCCCCCTATGACCCTCCTCCAGACTCCAGTTAGGTACTGTGCCCGGACGAGCATACACAATAAGGGAGGCATTTTGAATCCCGGGTAAGACTCATACCAGCCACACCAATCACACCGTACAACTTGTGATCTAAACCCAGTTAACAGTATGATAACAGAAAGGGCCTCTTAAAGATGGCTCCTTAACAATAACCCGAATTAGTTAACAATAACTATGTACAAGTATTGCAGATAATCCGCACTTGGGATGGGCGCCCAGCATCCACTACGGACTCCGAGAAATAGAATTATCGGTAAGTAAATTCTTATTTTCTCTATCGTCCTAAGTGGATGCTGGGGTTCCTGAAAGGACCATGGGGATTATACCAAAGCTCCCAAACGGGCGGGAGAGTGCGGATGACTCTGCAGCACCGAATGAGAGAACTCCAGGTCCTCCTTTGCCAGGGTATCAAATTTGTAAAATTTTACAAACGTGTTCTCCCCCGACCACGTAGCTGCTCGGCAGAGTTGTAATGCCGAGACCCCTCGGGCAGCCGCCCAAGATGAGCCCACCTTCCTTGTGGAGTGGGCTTTTACAGTTTTAGGCTGTGGCAGGCCTGCCACAGAATGTGCAAGTTGAATTGTGTTACAAATCCAACGAGCAATCGACTGCTTAGAAGCAGGTGCGCCCAACTTGTTGGGTGCATACAGTATAAACAGCGAGTCAGATTTTCTGACTCCAGCCGTCCTTGAAATGTATATTTTTAAAGCTCTGACAACGTCCAACAACTTGGAGTCCTCCAAGTCGCTAGTGGCCGCAGGCACCACAATAGGTTGGTTCAGATGAAATGCTGATACCACTTTAGGGAGAAAATGCGGACGAGTCCGCAGTTCTGCCCTATCCGAATGGAAAATTAGATAAGGGCTTTTATAAGATAAAGCCGCCAATTCAGATACTCTCCTGGCAGAAGCCAGGGCCAGTAACATAGTCACTTTCCATGTGAGATATTTCAAATCCACCTTTTTCAATGGTTCAAACCAATGGGATTTGAGGAAATCTAAAACTACATTTAGATCCCACGGTGCCACCGGAGGCACCACAGGAGGCTGTATATGCAGTACTCCTTTGACAAAAGTCTGGACCTCAGGGACAGAGGCCAATTCTTTTTGGAAGAATATTGACAGGGCCGAAATTTGAACCTTAATGGATCCCAATTTGAGACCCATAGACAATCCTGATTGTAGGAAATGTAGGAAACGACCCAGTTGAAATTCCTCCGTCGGAACACTCCGATCCTCGCACCACGCAACATATTTTCGCCAAATGCGGTGATAATGTTTCACGGTGACTTCCTTCCGTGCCTTAATCAAGGTAGGAATGACTTCTTCTGGAATGCCTTTCCCTTTTAGGATCTGGCGTTCAACCGCCATGCCGTCAAACGCAGCCGCGGTAAGTCTTGAAAGAGACAGGGACCCTGCTGTAGCAGGTCCCTTCTCAGAGGTAGAGGCCACGGTTCGTCCGTGAGCATCTCTTGAAGTTCCGGGTACCAAGTTCTTCTCGGCCAATCCGGAACCACTAGTATTGTTCTTACTCTTCTTTGCCGTATGATCTTCAATACCTTTGGTATGAGCGGCAGAGGAGGAAACACATACACTGACTGGTACACCCAAGGAGTTACCAGTGCGTCCACAGCTATTGCCTGTGGATCTCTTGACCTGGCGCAATATTTGTCCAGTTTCTTGTTGAGGCGAGACGCCATCATGTCTACAATTGGTCTTTCCCAACGGTCTATTAACATGTTGAAGACCTCTGGATGTAGACCCCACTCTCCCGGATGAAGATCGTGTCTGCTGAGGAAGTCTGCTTCCCAGTTGTCCACGCCCGGGATGAACACTGCTGACAGTGCTATCACGTGATTCTCCGCCCAGCGAAGAATCTTGGCAGCTTCTGCCATTGCACTCCTGCTTCTTGTGCCGCCCTGCCTGTTTACATGGGCGACCGCCGTGATGTTGTCCGACTGAATCAACACCGGCTTCCCTTGCAGGAGAAGTTCCGCCTGGCTTAGAGCATTGTAGATTGCTCTTAGTTCCAGAATGTTTATGTGAAGAGACTTTTCCAGGCTCGTCCATACTCCCTGGAAGTTTCTTCCTTGTGTGACTGCTCCCCAGCCTCTCAGGCTGGCGTCCGTGGTCACCAGGATCCAATCCTGAATGCCGAATCTGCGGCCTTCTAATAGGTGAGCCTTCTGCAACCACCACAGAAGTGACACCCTTGTCTTTGGTGACAGGGTTATTCGCAGGTGCATCTGCAGATGCGACCCTGACCATTTGTCCAACAGATCCCTTTGGAATATTCTTGCATGGAATCTGCCGAATGGAATTGCTTCGTAAGAAGCCACCATTTTTCCCAGGACTCTCGTGCATTGATGTACTGACACCTTTCCTGGTTTTAGGAGGTTCCTGACCAGGTCGGATAACTCCTTGGCTTTTTCCTCGGGAAGGAAAACCTTTTTCTGGACCGTGTCCAGAATCATTCCTAGGAACAGCAGACGAGTTGTCGGGATTAATTGGGATTTTGGAATATTCAGAATCCACCCGTGTTGTCTTAGCACCTCTTGAGATAGTGCTAATCCTGTCTCCAGCTGTTCTCTGGACCTTGCCCTTATCAGGAGATCGTCCAAGTATGGGATAACTAATACGCCTTTTCTTCGAAGAAGAATCATCATCTCGGCCATTACCTTGGTAAAGACCCGAGGCGCCGTGGACAATCCGAACGGCAGCGTCTGAAACTGATAGTGACAGTTTTGAACAACGAACCTGAGGTACCCCTGGTGTGCGGGGTAAATCGGAACGTGGAGATACGCATCCTTGATGTCCAAGGATACCATAAAGTCCCCTTCTTCCAGGTTCGCTATCACTGCTCTGAGTGACTCCATCTTGAACTTGAACTTTTTTATGTAGATGTTCAAGGACTTTAGATTTAGAATAGGCCTTACCGAGCCATCCGGCTTCGGTACCACAAATAGAGTGGAATAATACCCCTTTCCTTGTTGTAAGAGGGGTACTTTGACTATCACCTGCTGAGAGTACAGCTTGTGAATGGCGTCCAAAACCATCTCCCTTTCGGACGAGACGGTTGGTAACGCAGACTTCAGGAAACGATGAGGAGGATCCGTCTCTAATTCCAACCTGTACCCCTGAGATATTATCTGCAGGATCCAGGGGTCTACCTGCGAGTGAGCCCACTGCGCGCTGTAATTTTTGAGACGGCCGCCCACTGTCCCCGAGTCCGCTTGAGAGGCCCCAGCGTCATGCTGAGGTTTTTGCAGGAGCCGGGGAGGGCTTCTGTTCCTGGGAAGGAGCTGCCTGTTGGTGTCTCTTCCCTCTGCCTCTGCCTCGTGGCAGGTACGACAAGCCCTTTGCTCTCTTATTTTTGTAGGAGCGAAAGGGCTGCGGTTGAAAGGTCGGTGCCTTTTTCTGTTGGGGAGTGACTTGAGGTAAAAAGGTGGATTTCCCGGCAGTAGCCGTGGCCACCAAGTCTGATAGACCGACTCCAAATAACTCCTCCCCTTTATACGGCAAAACTTCCATATGACGTTTTGAATCCGCATCACCTGTCCACTGTCGTGTCCATAAGGCTCTTCTGGCTGAAATGGACATAGCACTCACCCGAGATGCCAGTGTGCAGATATCTCTCTGTGCATCACGCATATAGATAAATGCATCCTTTATTTGTTCTAACGACAGCAAAACCTTGTCCCTATCTAGGGTATCAATATTTTCAATCAGGGATTCTGACCAAACTACTCCAGCACTGCACATCCAGGCAGTTGCTATAGCTGGTCGTAGTATAACACCTGCATGTGTGTATATACTCTTTTGAATAACTTCCATCCTCCTATCTGATGGATCCTTAAGTGCGGCCGTCTCAGGAGAGGGTAACGCCACTTGTTTAGATAAGCGTGTGAGCGCCTTGTCCACCTTAGGGGGTGTTTCCCAGCGCGCCCTAACCTCTGGCGGGAAAGGGTATAATGCCAATAATTTTTTTGAAATTATCAACTTTCTATCAGGAGCAACCCACGCTTCATCACACACGTCATTTAACTCTTCTGATTCAGGAAAAACTGTTGGTAGTTTTTTCACACCATACATAATACCCTGTTTTACGGTATCTGTAGTATCAGCTAAATGTAACGTCTCCTTCATTGCCAAAATCATATAACGTGTGGCCCTACTGGAAAATACGTTTGAATTTCCACCGTCGTCACTAGAATCAGTGCCTGTGTCTGGGTCTGTGTCGACCGACTGAGGCAAAGGGCGTTTTACAGCCCCTGACGGTGTTTGAGGCGCCTGGACAGGCATTAATTGATTGTCCGGCCGCCTCATGTCCTCAACCGACTGTTTAAGTGAAGATAAACTATCACGTAATTCCACAAATAAAGGCATCCATTCTGGTGTCGACCCCCTGGGGGGTGACATCTGCATATTTGGCAATTGCTCCGCCTCCACACCAATATCGTCCTCATACATGTCGACACCACGTACCGACACACACAGCAAACACACAGGGAATGCTCTAATGAAGACAGGACCCACTAGCCCTTTTGGGGAGACAGAGGGAGAGTCTGCCAGCACACACCAAAAAGCGCTATATATAACAGGGATAGCCTTATAATTAAGTGCTCCCTTATAGCTGCTTTAATATATACAATATATAGCCATTAATGTGCCCCCCCTCTCTGTTTTACCCTGTTTCTGTAGTGCAGTGCAGGGGAGAGACCTGGGAGCCGTCCTGACCAGCGGAGCTGTGACAGAAAATGGCGCCGTGTGCTGAGGAGATAGGCCCCGCCCCTTTCTCGGCGGGTTCTTCTCCCGCTATTATTTTAGTCAGGCAGGGGTTAAATATCTCCATATAGCCCCTGTGGGCTATATGTGAGGTATTTTTAGCCTTTTATAAGGTTTTTATTTGCCTCTCAGAGCGCCCCCCCCCAGCGCTCTGCACCCTCAGTGACTGCCGTGTGAAGTGTGCTGAGAGGAAAATGGCGCACAGCTGCAGTGCTGTGCGCTACCTTATGAAGACTGAGGAGTCTTCAGCCGCCGGTTTCTGGACCTCTTCACGCTTCAGCATCTGCAAGGGGGTCGGCGGCGCGGCTCCGGGACCGGACTCCATGGCTGGGCCTGTGTTCGATCCCTCTGGAGCTAATGGTGTCCAGTAGCCAAGCAGCAAATCCACTCTGCACGCAGGTGAGTTTACTACTTCTCCCCTAAGTCCCTCGTTGCAGTGATCCTGTTGCCAGCAGGACTCACTGTAAAGTAAAAAAACCTAAACTAAACTTTCTCTAAGCAGCTCTTTAGGAGAGCCACCTAGATTGCACCCTTCTCGTTCGGGCACAAAATCTAACTGGAGTCTGGAGGAGGGTCATAGGGGGAGGAGCCAGTGCACACCACCTGACCTAGTAAAGCTTTACTTTTTTGTGCCCTGTCTCCTGCGGAGCCGCTATTCCCCATGGTCCTTTCAGGAACCCCAGCATCCACTTAGGACGATAGAGAAAATGTAATAGAGTGTACAGGAATATATATTAATGGGTAGAGTACTGCAAGGAATTTATAACACAGTAAATCTTTGTTTAGGGGTGGATTGCAATATATAGTAACCTTCCTCAGGAATCCAAAGAACAAAGGTTCATTGATAATTCAAGGTGTTTATTGTGAAGGATTACTAGAAAACTGTATATTTGCAAACCGAGGCAATGCAGGTAACTAAATAGTCCAGGTATATGCAGGTATGGTGGAAAACTTAACACAAGATATTGCAGACTGAGGTAATGCTAACAAATGGATTGCCCAGAGAAATATAGAGATGACAAGACTAGAACACATGATATTTGCAGACTGAGGTGATGCTGGTGATTGAATTGTCCAGGTATATGCATATATAGTAGAAGCCAGAAAACAGAGTAATTGCATATTATGGAAATACAGGTATTTCAGGAACAGCTGTGGCAGACCTTATGGAATGTAAACAGACAAGCCAGGAATCCAAGAACCACCGTGGCTTGGCAAGGTATTGGCAGACTGGTATAACAGGATCAACACCCTCCTTTCATCAGACCAAGAAATATAATGACGAGCAAAGTGCATTGGCCTCAAGCAGACTTTAAAAGCCAGATGACAGGTGTCCAGACTTTGTTGATTAAGTGATCACTCACCAGGTACCTGATCTGCAAGAATGTCCAAAGAGCAGCACCTCTGGCAGAGAGTGGAACTGCACTCCAGAAATGTCTGGTGACCCCTGGGGGTGAGACAATAACTAAACAAAACAGACGTAACACCAACTCTGCTCCAACACTGATTAAATCCCTCCACTGACTAACAATCTCCTCTAGAATTATATTCAATCTCCTCACCCTCATCTTCTGAGCCACTTCACCAACTCCGCCCACCAAACATATCTGAGCTCATTATGAGACTGTATATCCCCTCTTGCCCTCCCCATCTGCCTCTGGACTATGGGGGTCATTCCAAGATGATCGTAGCTGTGCTAAATTTAGCACAGCTACGATCATTCACACTGACATGCGGGGGGATGTCCAGCACAGGGCTATCCTGCCCCGCATGTCAGTGCCACCCCCCCCCCCCCCCCCCCGCAGAAGTGCAAAGGCATCGCACAGCGATGATGCCTTTGCACTTCAAGAGTAGCTCCCGACCAGTGCAGCTTTAGCGTGCTGGCCGGGAGCTACTCATCGCTCCCTGGCCTGCAGCGGCTGCGTGTGACGTCACGCAGCCGCTGCGGGCCGCCCCCCGTTAGGTCCGGCCACGCCTGCATTGGCCGGACCACGCACACGAAATGGCGACCAAACGCTGCCGTTATGCCCCCCCGCCCAGCGACCGCCTATGCCTTTCAATCAGGCAGAGGCGATCGTAGCGGCCCAACGGCCTTCAGCCGTCTGGCATGTGCAGTTCTGACCCGACCGCACCGCCGCGATAAACTGCAGCGTGCAATCGGCTCAGAATGACCCCCAATGCCTTTTCTCCCCCCTTGTAACCTTCAAAACTTCTCCCATTCTGCCCCAAACCACTACTCAAATAATACCTCAGATCCCATCTATTCTCCATAGCCTGTTCCATTCCCACTTCATCTCCCTCCTCCAGTCCCACCAGAAGCTCTTGTCTTAGTTGTACTGCTTGCTTCTAGACTGTAAGTACTCACTGGCAGGGCCCTCACACCCTCTGTATCACATCTGCATCTCCCCATCTGTTCTTTTTGCACACTTTCTGTTCTATGTATAATCTCTATTAGTGTGATGTTTATATGTTCTGTATGATGTGTACATGCCTTGTTACCTGCACATGTCTATGGTTTTACACACAGCCTGCATGGCATATGTTTGTATTTATTTACTATATTTAACTGTATTTATTTGGTCTGGCACTGTGAAACTAACAGTGGTTAGCTCTTTTGGTAACCCCATAATTATGTAGGGTGGTGCCACGTAAAGCATACCTCCCAACTTTGGTCCGGGCCAGGGAGGGACAGCATTTGGAAATTAGGGGGCATAGACTATCGGAAAGGGGTGTGGCCTCATGGCAAGTGCCACAATCACAAGCCACGCCCCCATTTTCATCATTATGGGTGCATGAACAGTGCTCAGGAAGCTGCTGGTCATGCCCCCTGTCCCTCTCTCCCGTGAATAGACACTGTGCGCATGCGCACATCATCTATTCACCGCTACTCTACTCAGAGCAGCGAGTGACAGGAGGAGTCTCCCAACTGCCCTCCCACCCCACCCCACCCACGGGACACTGCGACCCGCAGGTGGGACAGCGGGACAGACCGTAGAAAACGGGACTGTCCCACCAAAATCGGGACAATTGGGAGGTATGATGTAAAGGTCCTTTTGCCAGAGGACCCCTGTTTTCTCCAGCAAAAGGATTTTAACTGATAATACAGCTTGTGTTCAACACATAAAACCACTTTTTAATGGTGGATCACTGCTCATGGGCCAGTACTATGTGCTTACTACACAGGCTAAGATTGCCAGTCAACCCCTGCAGACAGTACAGGTCTAATAGGGGGAGGAGGGTACTGCAAAGGATGGGACAGAGGAAGAGACCAGAGGAGGCCCATTAGGAGGGACCAGAGAAGACTATGTCCACTGACTGTGAAGGGAAATAAATGTAGCATCTTTTCCTCTTTGCCAGCCAGATTTGTGTATGTAAGCAAAACACTGAAGTGTTGGCGAATCTATAATGGATGCTGTGTGTGCAGGGCACATGGGGGAACAATCTCTATTGCGACTGCTGAAACTCTGGAAAGATGGCACGGCAGCCATTTTTCCAGACTTTCACGCATGCACATTAGGAAAACCTTCAGGAAAAATAAGATTTTACTCACCGGTAAATCTATTTCTCGTAGTCCGTAGTGGATGCTGGGACTCCGTAAGGACCATGGGGATTAGCGGCTCCGCAGGAGACTGGGCACAACTAAAGAAAGCTTTAGGACTACCTGGTGTGCACTGGCTCCTCCCACTAAGACCCTCCTCCAGACCTCAGTTAGGATACTGTGCCCGGAAGAGCTGACACAAATAGGAAGGATTTTGAATCCCGGGTAAGACTCATACCAGCCACACCAATCACACCGTATAACTCGTGATACTATACCCAGTTAACAGTATGAAATATAACTGAGCCTCTCAACAGATGGCTCAACAATAACCCTTTAGTTAGGCAATAACTATAAACAAGTATTGCAGACAATCCGCACTTGGGATGGGCGCCCAGCATCCACTACGGACTACGAGAAATAGATTTACCGGTGAGTAAAATCTTATTTTCTCTGACGTCCTAAGTGGATGCTGGGACTCCGTAAGGACCATGGGGATTATACCAAAGCTCCCAAACGGGCGGGAGAGTGCGGATGACTCTGCAGCACCGAATGAGCAAACTCTAGGTCCTCCTCAGCCAGGGTATCAAACTTGTAGACTGTTGCAAAAATGTTTGAACCCAACCAAGTAACAGCTCGGCAAAGTTGTAAAGCCGAGACCCCTCGGGCAGCCGCCCAAGAAGAGCCCACTTTCCTCGGGAATGGGCTTTTACAGATTTAGGGTGCGGCAGTCCAGCCGCAGCATGTGCAAGTTGAATCGTGCTACAGATCCAGCGAGCAATAGTCTGCTTAGAAACAGGAGCACCCAACTTGTTGGGTGCATACAGGATAAATAGCGAGTTAGTTTTCCTGACTCCAGCCGTCCTGGAAACATATAGTTTTCAGGGCCCTGGCTACGTCCAGTAACTTGGAATCCTCCAAGTCCCAAGTAGCCGCAGGCACCACAATAGATTGGTTCACATGAAAAACTGATACCACCTTAGGAAGGAATTGGGAACGAGTCCTCAATTCCGCCTTATCCATATAAAATACAGATAAGGGCTTTTGTATGACAAAGCCGCCAATTCTGATACACGCCTGGCCGACGCCATGGCACACAGCATGACCACTTTCCACGTGAGGTATTGTAGCTCCACGGATTTAAGTGGCTCAACCCAATGCGACTTCAGGAAATCCAACACCACGTTGAGATCCCACGGTGCCACTTGAGGCACAAACGGGGGCTGACTATGCAGCACTCCCTTAACAAAAGTCTGAACTTCAGGCAGTGAAGCCAGTTCTATTTTGGAAGAAAATCGATAGAGCCGAAATCTGGACCTTCATGGGACCCAATTTTAGGCCCATAGTCACCTCTGACTGTAGGAAGTGCAGAAATCGACCTAGCTAAAATTTCTCCTTTGGGGCCTTCCTGGCCTCACAGCACGCAACATATTTCCACCATATGCGGTGATAATGGTTTGCGTTCACTTCTTTCCTAGCTTTAAATAGCGTAGGGATAACTTCCTCCGGAATGCCCTTTTCCTTCAGGATCCGGCGTTCAACCGCCATGCCGTCAAACGCAGCCGCGGTACGTCTTGGGTCCTCTGAGATCATTTCTTGGAGTTCTGGTTACCAAGCTCTTCTTGGCCAACCCGGAACAATGAGTATAGTTCTTACTCCTCTCCTTCTTATTATTCTCATTACCCTGGGTAAGAGAGGCAGAGAAGGGAACACATACACCGACTGGTACACCCACGGTGTTACCAGAGCGTCCACAGCTATCGCCTCAGGGTCCCTTGACCTGGCGCAATATCTTTGTAGCTTTTTGTTGAGGCGGGACGCCATCATGTCCACCTGTGGCCTTTCCCAACGGTGTACAATCATTTGGAAAACTTCTGGATGAAGTCCCCACTCTCCCGGGTGGAGGTCGTGTCTTCTGAGAAAGTCTGCTTCTCAGTTCTCCACTCCCGGAATGAACACTGCTGACAGTGCTAACACATGATTTTCCGCCCATCTGAGAATCCTTGTGGCTTCTGCCATCGCCATCCTGCTTCTTGTGCCGCCCTGTCGGTTTACATGAGCGACCGCCGTGATGTTGTCTGACTGGATCAGCACCAGCCGGTGTTGAAGCAGGGGTCTAGCCTGACTTAGGGCATTGTAAATGGCCCTTAGTTCCAGAATATTTATGTGTAGGGAAGTCTCCTGACTTTTCCATAGCCTTGGAAGTTTCTTCCCTGTGTGACTGCCCCCCAGCCTCGAAGGCTGGCATCCGTGGTCACCAGGACCCAGTCCTGTATGCCGAATCTGCGGCCCCCTAGAAGATGAACACTCTGCAGCCACCACAACAGCGACACCCTGGCCCTTGGAGACAGGGTTATCCGCCGATGCATCTGAAGATGCGACCCGGACCACTTGTCCAACAGATCCCACTGGAAAATCCTTGCATGGGACCTGGCGAATGGAATTTCTTCGTAAGAAGCTACCATCCTTCCCAGGGCTCGCGTGCATTGATGCACCGACACCTGTATACGTATTAGGAGGTCTCTGTCTAGAGACGACAACTCCTTGGACTTCTCCTCCGGGAGAAACCCTTTTTACCCTGTTCTGTGTCCAGAACCATACCCAGGAACAGTAGACGCGTCGTAGGAACCAGCTGCGACTTTGGAATATTCAGAATCCAGCCGTGCTGTTGTAGCACTTCCGAGATAGTGCTACTCCGCCGAACAACTGCTCTCTGGACCTCGCCGTTATAAGGAGATCGTCCAAGTACGGGATAATTATTTCGGCCATTACCTTGGTAAATACCTCGCTGCCGGGGACAGACCAACGGCAACGTCTGGAATTGGTAATGACAATCCTGTACCACAATTTTGAGGTACTCCTGGTGAAGAGGGTAAATAGGGACATGCAGGTAAGCATCCTTGATGTCCAGTGATACCATGAAATTCTCCAGGCTTGCAATAATCGCCCTGAGCGATTCCATTTTGAACTTGAACCTTCGTATATAAGTGTTCAAGGCTTTCAATTTTAGAATGGGTCTCACCGAACCGTCTGGTTTCGGTACCACAACATTTTGGAATAGTAACCCCGGCCTTGTTGAAGGAGGGGTACCTTGATTTCACCTGCTGGAAGTACAGCTTGTGAATTGCCGCCAGTACTACCTTTCTCCGAGGGCAGCAGGCAAGGCTGATGTGAGGTAACGGCGAGGGGGAGTTGCCTCGAACTCCAGCCTGTATCCCTGTGATACTATTTGCAGAACCTAGGGATCCACCTGTGGGCAAGCCCACTGGTCCCTGAAGTTCCCGAGACGCGCCCCTACCGCACCTGTCTCTACCTGTGGAGCCCCAACGTCATGCGGTGGACTCAGAGGAAGTGGGGGAAGATTTTTGATCCTGGGAACTGGCTGCTGGTGCAGCTTTTTCCTTCTTCCCTTGTCTCTGTGCAGAAAGGAAGCGCCTTTGACCCGCTTGCTTTTCTGAAGCCGAAAGGACTGTACCTGAAAATACAGTGCTTTCTTAGGCTGTGAGGAAGGAAACCTGAGGTAAAAAATTTTTTCCAGCTGTTGCTGTGGATACGAGGTCCCAGAGACCATCCCCAAACAATTCCTCACCCTTATAAGGCAGAATCTCCATGTGCCTTTTATAGGCAGCATCACCTGTCCACTGCCGGGTTTCTAATACCCTCCTGGCAGAATGGACATTGCATTAATTCTGGATGCCAGCCGGCAAATATCCCTCTGTGCATCCTTTATATCTAAGACGACGTCTTTAATATGCTCTATGTTAGCAAACTATTATCCCTGTCTTAGAGTATTAATATTATCTGACTGGGTATCAGACCACGCTGCAGCAGCACTATTTATGCTGAGGCAATTGCAGGTCTCAGTATATAACCTGAGTGTGTATATACAGACTTCAGGATAGCCTCCTGCTTTTTATCAGCAGGCTCCTTCAAGGTGGCCGTATCCTAAAACGGCAGTGCCACCTTTTTTGACAAACGTGTGAGCGTCTTATCCACCCTAAGGGATATCTCCCAACGTGACCTATCCTCTGGCGGGAAAGGGTACGCCATCAGTAACTTTTTAGAAATTACCAGTTTCTTATCGGGGCAACCCACGCTACTTTACACACTTCATTCATTCATCTGATGGGGGAACAAAACACTGGCTGCTTTTTCTCCCCAAAAATAAAACCCCTTTTATGTGGTACTTGGGTTCATGTCAGAAATGCGTAACACATTTTTCATTGCCGAGATCATGTAACGGATGTTCCTAGTGGATTGTGTATATGTCTCAACCTCGTCGACACTGGAGTCAGACTCCGTGTCGACATCTGTGTCTGCCATCTGAGGTAACGGGCGCTTTTTGGAGCCCCTGATGGCCTTTGAGACGCCTGGGCAGGCGCGGGCTGAGAACCCGGCTGTCCCACAGCTGTTTTACGTCATCCAGCCTTCTATGTAAGGAGTTGACATTTTCGGTTATTACCTTCCACCTATCCATCCACTCTGGTGTCGGCCCCACAGGGGGCGACATCCCATTTATCGGCCTCTGCTCCACCTCCACGTAACCTTCCTCATCCCACATGTCGACACAGCCGTACCAACACACAGCACACACACAGGGAATGCTCTGACTGAGGACAGGACCCCACAAAGTCCTTTGGGGAGACAGAGAGAGAGTATGCCAGCACACACCAGAGCGCTATATAATGCAGGGATTAACACTATAACTGAGTGATTTTTTCCCCCAATAGCTGCTTGTATAAACAATATTGCGCCTAAATTTAGTGCCCCCCCTCTCTTTTTAACCCTTTGAGCCTGAAAACTACAGGGGAGAGCCTGGGGAGCTGTCTTCCAGCTGCACTGTGAAGAGAAAATGGCGCCAGTGTGCTGAGGGAGATAGCTCCGCCCCTTTTTCGCTGACTTTTCTCTCGCTTTTTTATGGATTCTGGCAGGGGTATTTATCACATATATAGCCTCTGGGGCTATATATTGTGATGATTTTGCCAGGCAAGGTGTTTATATTGCTGCTCAGGGCGCCCCCCCCCCAGCGCCCTGCACCCATCAGTGACCGGAGTGTGAGGTGTGCATGAGGAGCAATGGCGCACAGCTGCAGTGCTGTGCGCTACCTTGGTGAAGACTGAAGTCTTCTGCCGCCGATTTTCCGGAACACTTCTTGCTTCTGGCTCTGTAAGGGGGCCGGCGGCGCGGCTCCGGGACCGAACATCAATGGCCGGTTCCATGCGGTCGATCCCTCTGGAGCTAATGGTGTCCAGTAGCCTAAGAAGCCCAAGCTACCACCAGTTAGGTAGGTTCGCTTCTTCTCCCCTTAGTCCCTCGCTGCAGTGAGTCTGTTGCCAGCAGATCTCACTGTAAAATAAAAAACCTAAAATATACTTTCTTTCTAGGAGCTCAGGAGAGCCCCTAGTGTGCATCCAGCTCAGCCGGGCACAAGAATCTAACTGAGGTCTGGAGGAGGGTCTTAGTGGGAGGAGCCAGTGCACACCAGGTAGTCCTAAAGCTTTCTTTAGTTGTGCCCAGTCTCCTGCGGAGCCGCTAATCCCCATGGTCCTTACGGAGTCCCAGCATCCACTTAGGACGTCAGAGAAATGGCCACTGCGCCGTGCTTCCGGAGGTTTGCGCATGCGCAATAGAGTCTGTTCTCAGACTCTATTGTCACTGCGGAGAAGGATAGCACCGCCGGGGGACTCTGGAGAGGTAAGTATTAAAACCTGTGCATCAGAGAGGAGGGCAGAAGGCTGCACACGGGCCTCCTCCTCTCTTAAAACGCCCCTGCAGTGATGGCCTTAGATGAGTCAGTATTGAACAAAGCAACTAGTGGTATAGATTTACCTTTCTACAATGTGTACAGTTGTTTGATTTGAATTGTCCTACTTTCTATTTTCACCATTTCCATACCACCCAACTTTGGGAGTTAAAGATCAGGAGCCTGAGCCCCCAAAAAGGGTATGTGGCTTCACTTGAAGGGTGCATGGCCTCGTGGCACACCACCATTTTAATTCACTTGGGGGCAGGGGTGTATCTAGGGGTCCGGGCGCCCCTGGCAAAGCAAGGGACTGGCGCCCCCCATATTCGAAATAGGGAAGGTGCATGTACAAAAAAGGGACAAGATCTTGTGGGAAAGGGGCATGACCATACAATAGTTCCCCCAATTCAAATTATGCTATACAGTAGTAACCCTTATACACATCATGCCCACACAGTGGCAGTTCCCTTTACACATTATGGCCACACAGTAATTCTTATAACACTGAGGAGACATCAGCAGTGCCTGGCCTGGCTGAGGAGGCAATGCCCCCCCCCCCCCCCCCCCAACGCCAGGTAGTATAATCAAATAGTAGTGCAAAGAAGTGCAGTGCAGCGCACTACCCAGTGGTACAATGAGAAAAAAAAGGCGCGCGCAACAAAAAATGTGTGTGGCCACACACCACATGGGGCATGGACAATGAAAATGGGGGCGTGATACACATATAACCCCAATAGTGCAGTGCCAGATACACATATGCCCCCAATAGTGCCAGATACACATATGCCCCCACAGTGCCAGATACACATATGTCCCACAGTGCCAGATACACACATGCCCCCACAGTGCCAGATACACATATGCCCCCACAGTGCCAGATATGCCCCCATGGTGCTAGATATGCCCCCACAGTGCCAGATATGCTCTCATAGTGCCAGATATGCCCCCACAGTGCCAGATATGCCCCCAGCAGCACAACTCACCATTGTTGATGCTGCTGCTAGTAAATAGATAAAGTAAGTGCGCAGTCAGCAGCAGCTGGTAAGGGGGTGGTCAATCCCTCCAATATACAAAGAGAAGAAAAATAAAATGTACCAGCGCTGGCTGTGATAATTACATATACAAGACGGTTTGCTTTAAATCATATTCTTGCTACTTAGCGACAGTCTCATTGGCAGATACCTACCGAATCAAAATGTCCATTCAGGGCCAAAGGTAGACAGGATTCAGCATAAGTACACACTGTAGAGTGGAATCCAGGCAGGTATCTGATAATCAGCTCAACGTGTTTCACTGGCAATGATAAGATCCAGCTTCCTCAGGAGCATGAATCCTGTCTACCTTTGGCCCTAAATGGACATTTTGATTTGACTGGAAACTTACATTCTACCATCATTCCTGCCCACCCCTGTAGCTGTAAATGGACTTTTCCTAAATGCTGATGCCATCAAGGGATATTCTTACAGTGGATTCGGTAAATATTATTACTCTGCAGTGATTGCATTCTGGAATCTGTCCTAGCCATAAGGAGTTCTAATGTGCACACAAAAGTGGATTTGTATTTGTAATCTCAAATCAGGAGGTATCTGCCAATGAGACTGTTGCTATTTAGCAAGAATATGATTTTACTCCTGTTGTTTTAATATAATAAATTGTTATTTTATATTTAAAGAAAACCATCTTGTATATGTAATTATCACAGCCAGCGCTGGTACATTTTATTTTTCTTTATTTTTCTTCTTGATGCTGCTGCCTGGGGCCAGCACTGTCTGCTGCTGCTGTTGGGGAGAGGAGAGGGCATCATGCGCCTCTCCTGCCCTTAGTCCGGTCTCCTCCTCTGGTGGTGGCGTCCTATAGCTCAGATTCTGGCTCTTGTCCATTAGCCAATCAGAGCTCATGGTCCAGCAGCAGCGGCTCCTGATTGGCTGCCGGTCCGTGAGCTCTGACTGGCTCACAAACCGGTGTTTGAGTACATGCTGCCACAACCGCCAGACTCAAAGGGGGGAGAAACCTCCGGTCTACAGACTGAAGGGGTCAGGAGAGTAGAGGCGCTTGCTGTGCTCACCTCTCTTCATGGTGTCTGCAAGGTGGCGGCCTGGCGGAACTGCGTACCGGCTGGGAATTTCTTACCAGTACGCAGTACCGCCATACTTGCAGCAGTGGCACTACCTAACTCTCCTATTCAAATGTACATAGCTGTAGTCCCCCATCAGCCCATAGCCATAGACCCCACCAGAACACAGCACGTAGTTATATCCCCCCTCCCAGCACAGTCATAGTCCCCAACCCCCTCCCAGCACATAGCCATAGTCCCCTACCAGTAACTAGCCATAGCCTCCCCACCTCTCCAAGCAATAGCCGTAGTCCCCCAGCACATAGCCGTAGACTCCACCTCTCCCAACAGAGTCATACAGTAGTCCCCACCGCCTCCCATCACATAACAATAGTTCCCTAACAGCATAGATAGCCATAGTCTCCCTCCCTGCACATAGCCCCTCACCTCCCCAAGCACATAGCCATAGACCTAACCGCCTCCCAGCACATAGCTGTAGTCTGCCCTTAGCACATACTGTAGCAGTACTCTCCTCCACTCCCAGCACATACATAGCCTCCCCACACAGCACATAGCCCTAGTCCCTACCCCACAACAATCCAGCAGATAGCCGTAATGTCTGGCAATACCTGCTGTGCCTAGCTGCCTGGGATGGAGGGCGGAGGATCGCTCTGCAGGCAGGAGCTGGCACCGGTGTCCGGCACCACACCAAATTAAGTGAAGAAACTGAAAATAAACTACAGCTCCCAGCAGCCCTTGCCCCCGGGAGCTCCCGACAGCAAGGTTGCTGGGAGTTGTAGTTTATTTTCAGTTTCTTCCCTGTAGTGCATTGTGGTGCAGATACCGGCGCCAGCTCCTGCCTGCTGAGCGATCCTCCGCCCTCCATCCCAGGCAGCTCGGCACAGCAGGTATTGCCAGACACTATGGCTTAAGGGATTCCACCCATTGCCCAATAGTGGCACCATCGGGCGGTACCCCCTGCTCGGCTGGCGCCCCTGGTGAGTGCCATCCTGGCCAATGGATAGATATGCCCCTGCTTGGGGGTATGCCCTGCACTCCTGAAGATGCTGGGCTGCCCCCTGGCTCCCCCCGCTGTGTGAAGATGACATGCGCATGTGCACAGCATTTTTTTACCTGCTGTTCTGTTCTGCAGTGCAGCCCAGCAGTGAGAGAGTACTTCCAGTGCAGACCAGCAGTGTGAGAGTACTTCCAGTGCAGACTAGCAGTGTGAGAGTACTTCCAGTGCAGACCAGCAGTGTGAGAGTACTTCCAGTGCAGACCAGCAGTGTGAGAGTACTTCCAGTGCAGACCAGCAGTGTGAGAGTACTTCCAGTGCAGACCAGCAGTGTGAGAGTACTTCCAGTGCAGACCAGCAGTGTGAGAGTACTTCCCTCCAACTTTTCCCCCTGGCATGTGGGACAGTGGGACAGTCCCCAACAAGTGGGATAGTCCCCAACAAGTGGGATTAATATAGTAAACTGTAATTACAGCCTTTATAAACTGTACCCAAACTGGTATGTGAAATTGAATCTCTATCATAAATAAGACAATCTAATGAGGGAAATGGATACGTGATCAATGTTATTTTACAAACACAATTTAATGCACAAAACATGCAAATTATTTGTTTTATTGTAAATATAAAAGTAATCAGCAGCTTTGATTTATAGTCTAAACTGTAATACATATTTACATAGTTCAACATCTGTACTTCATAATCATATGTGAATGCCTAACCAGGCAAATATAAATACACTAAAATATACATCTATTTAAATATACCAAATAAAATGGGTTTCATCAGATCTGTGTATTAAAAAAGCACAAAAAACACAAATATAATAGGATGTGTGTGACAGTTCAGGAGAAACGTTATAGCCCATTATTTCCCATCCTTTTCCATAAATGGCCAATCACATAAAGTACACTCAGAGTACATTCAGCTTATTAATTCATTAGGATCTAGTAAGATATGTGAGACATGTGACACAGTGTATCATGTTTTATAGAGGTCATTGCTTCCTAGTGAACTAATAAACAACATATTTATAAATATACACATATTTACATAAAGGATGGGGCATCCAATAGCATTCATTTTTATTTTATAGATAATCTGCTCCCATGTATAAATGAAATCATTAGACCAGTAGTACAAATTAACGCTGAATATTTTTTATTAGCATACTACATTTGAGCAGCAGAGGGGAGTTGTATGTCACATGTGCACAGGGTTGTCGCTGTACTTTCTGCTGATATGACATTGAACTGGTAGGAATTAGACTTGCATTCACCATCATGCAGGCCCTCAATCTCATTAATATGCCTAGACAATGTGGAGCTTGTGGCCTATCTATAAATTGTCAAACCTCACCAGACACATCAATCTGCTTCAGCGGCGCCTCCTACCCAGAGCCAACCCTAACCAAAATGATGCTGTAGGCAAAATTTTACCTGGTGCCCCCTAGCACTGCCACTAGTTCTGTCTCTGATCCTGCACCCCTTTTCCAGCACAATCACCCCTGACCCATAGCAGTCTGCATTTTGTTGTTCCTACCCTCTATATATTAAATAGGAACAGTGCGCACTTTCGGTGCACAGCACAAAAAGGGGTGTGTTCTTGCTGGGAAGGGGCATGACCACATAATAGTACCCCCAAATCAAATTACGCCACACAGTAGTGCAACTTTATCCACATTTTATCATGTGATAGTGTCCATAATTCATATTACATCCCACAGTAGTATTACTTTACCTTATAAACATTACTCCTCACAGTACACAGCACTCACATGGCCTCTGCCTCTGCTTGGAAACAGATATGTCCTCATACATCCTGCCTCAATACACTATGCATCAGGAGATGCTTAGCATGAGTCAGCTGGTAGCTCTGCTAACATCCGGTGCCTTTTTTTGATGAAAATGCATCTTATTTGCAGTACTATGTGGATAGGATGTACAAGCAGCTTCTGCTGATTAAAATGATATGCGGCATGCCTTTATTCTGTGTGCGACTGTGACTGTATCTGCATACGAAATGCTACATTACAGTGATTTACAGGAATACATTGTAACATAGCATTTCATATGCAGATTCAGCTGCAGTCACACACAGAATATAGGCATTCTGCATATCATTTTAATCAGCAGAAGCTGTTTGTGCCCCATGGCATATCAAATGCCCTGGGCATTTGCCTAGTTTGCCTATGCCTAGAGCCGGCTCTGAGGCTGCCACTACCCATGCTATACCCAGAGAGGAGGGAGCCAGCCCCAACCAGCCAGGTCCCAGCACCTGTGCAATGGCTCTGACAGGCGTCAGGACTAGCACATGTACTCAGAAAGCCATGGGACTGTGCTTGCACAAAACACCGGCTTCTATGGACTGCATCAGCTGCAGCCCATAGTAGCTGAATAGGGCTGCCCGAAAGGCAGGGAGTGACTTCCTACTGTAAGAATGCTCTCTGGTAATCTTAGCCCGGTCTGGCAGTCCCAGAGGGAGGAAACACCTCCCAATGGGACTGTCTGTAGTGTCTGTGACTGACAGGTAGGACTTCCAATAGGACGTCACTTGCAGTCACAGTGTAAGCAGTGGAGTCACGGACTGCTGATAGCTCAATGACATTTATTTCAGCTGGCAGATTTTACCTGGGGGGACTGCAATCCAGCTGGCCATAGGTAAAATCCGCCACTATTCTGCTCTAAACCAGAGATTAAGGGGATGATGATGCCAATCTTCAAAATTATTATAACAAAGTAATGTACTTTTAGTATATTAAACTATTTTAATATTTTAGAGGTGTGTTACATACAGAGTCAAGCTAATCATGACTATGTCTGCACCAGAGTACACCCGCCGAGTCCCGCCTAGTGAATCGTCTGGGACACGTGTGGGTGTGAGATGCACACGCGCCCCATTCACTGCAAAGGGAGTGTCTCTGTGCACTCCCATAGCGGGCTAGGCACCTGGTCACCTAGTCCTGCCGGGAGTGCACATTTGCAATGGAGGTGCATTAGATGAGTGCAGCTCCATCTGTATTGTACTTATTTTAACAGCATAATGTATCATACATCTGATAAGAAAGATAGACCTGTCATAAATACTATACACTGATTAATAAATATCACCCAATGTCCCGCATTTGGATTGTTGTAAACAGAGTAAGAGTAATACTTATGTGAGTTACTGAAGTAGCAATGGCAGTAGGGAGCTGTCTTTTACACTCTCTAGATTGTCTACTATCTGTATTACACCTTGCACCTGGTCTTCCTGCAGGACATGTCTGGCATTGGAGGAGAATTTCTTCAGCAGTGATTCCCGGCTGAGTGGTTTTCTCCAATGCCCATAAAAAGTGTCACATTTCCCGGTCACCAGATCCCCATTTCTCAGCAGCAGAGCCACCTCTGCATACATCTTATCAAAGTTGGCTTCATTATCTTGAGGATGTTCCACCACCACTTTGCTTAGGAGATTCCCGAGTTCTGTACGAAACATGGTGTCTTCATGGAAGGATTGGACATTGACTTCACCATCCAGGAGTGCGGTGCAGGCATTGAACTGGAAAGAGTGGCGAGCCTGGTGCTCTGAGTCTGGATAGGGCCTGTTAATGTATTTGGATACTGGGACTCTAAGAACAATAGACTGAATAGTGGATGGGTCAAATGAGCCATATTGTTGGACAACTCTATTCCTAACTGAGACAGCAGCATCAGCGACCCAGTGCATTCCTAGATGTGCAGGAAAAGACTTGAATGCAATGTCTTGCTTCTCAAGGAGAAATTCATAATGTTCTCCTGGTGGACATAATGACGTAGGCTGGTAATCGCCATAAAATGCACTAAACCCAGCGCAGCCGGGCACATCATCAAGTATGAGAGTATTGGCCTCCATTCCCTTAGCAGCCAGGATAGCAGCTTCCAGACCTAACCTTGTGGCATTGCCAATGTGCAGGGGCTTAGCCAGGGTGGCAGCATTTGCCATAGGAGCACCAGCAAGGGACGCTGCAATTGCCAGGGCATGAGTGCATTGATCTTTATCTAATGAGAGGAGTTTGGCTGATGCTGCAGCACTTCCCATAGTGCCAACCACGGACGGTGGATGAAATCTGTATTGAGAAAATATGATTACATTATTTATTTGTATGGCAATAACATGTACATATTATCTTGTATCATAACATTTACCATATTCATTAGTAAGATGGTCATGCCTTATAGTGTCCAAGCTCTAAGTAGACCTTGTTTTTCAGCACAGTGCCTGTGTTTCAATGGGTATTGGCTGTATGTATGTATATATATATATATATATATATATATATATATATACACAGATGTATCCATGCTCATCTTTGATGCAATGCAGCATGCTGCAACACACATTACTGCATGGCATGCTGAGCTGCGATTATTCACAGCAGGCAATAACTCCATTAATTAGTCACAGACTGGCCCGCCATGCAGCATGCTGCATTGCAGTAAAGTGAGCATGGCAACATCTGTATGTATATATATATATATATATATATATATATATATATATATATTCATACACTGACTTATTTATAATGGGGGCAGCGTGTGCATAAGTGATTATGAACTTATTAAAAAGAAATACACTACAGCTGAATCCAGAACCTGCATTACTTTTATGGTAATCGCCAGGATTGGATTACCCTCCTTTTCTACACTGAAATCCCTTCTTCCACAAGCATGTGATTTCCCATTATACTTTTATACGTAGTATACATAAAGTATTATTAGCTAAACAGAAATATACATCATATTTAGGGACTTACTGAGAAGTATATGACCTATCTGGCTTTTTTTGTTTAAAGCTGCGCTACTACATAAAGAGGTTGATATTTTTGTTCTGCATTTGGCCACAGAATGATGATGTGACCTGAAGGACCAATCAGGAGCCCCAGTGTCCATGACTGCAGCTTTTTATTTGCACAACCAGCCCTCTCCAAACATCACACTGCCCTGGTTTTCAGACAAACCTCTGAGACTAACCACAGGACCTGGAGAAGAAAGGCTGGAAGGAGCAGTCCCTATAATGCTCTGCTCCCTACTCAGACAGAAGAGACTTTATATCCACTGTGATGTCTGACAAATGTCTATATATATATAGTTTGTAATTAGAAAGAATGTGAAAGTATATATTTATATGATTTTATTCAAAATAAATAACAATGACATTTCCATAATAAATATAAACCTCTTAATACAAGTAAACATTTAAACATATTTAGTAACCTAATTGGAAGAATATCTCATCAACCATTGGGACTAACTACTCACTTTTTAGGAATGCTCTTTGCTTCGCTGGAGAAACCCATAAGTCTTCCTTGTATTTCAATCCCCACATTGAAAGCCGTCAGCAGTTCCTCACCACTGATCTCTCTGCCTTGTGAAAGTATCTGTGACAGTGCCAGGATGGCAGGAAGCACGGCACCAGAAGGATGTGTGGCAGGGTGCCACGTGTCATCAAAGTCCATGGAGTGAGCCTAAGGTGACAGGGAAATGATTAGATGGACCTGCAGCTGTATAATCATTTTATTATTTTTATTTATAGTAACATCTACTTACAGCAACTCCATTGGCATAGGCAGCCAGGGTTGGAGAGAGCTTTAAACCTTTCTGTCCATAGACTGAACAAAGGGCAGAATTTCCAGATGTTGAAAAGTATAGATCCTGAAACAAGAAAACAATATAAATTCAATATTTAAAACAATTGTTAAGAATCAAAATATAACTTGTATAAATAAGGAGATTAGATCCAGATCTTATGGTGCCCAGAGAAATGGGATTAGGTTTAATATACGTTACTGTACTGCAAGTCACATTAGTTTACTAGCTTATTGTTAGTGATAACAGGTCTGGGGATGTAAGTGGGTGTGTCTATGTAGTAATAAGTAATTTAGAATGTATAATATATCCATAGAAAAGTGATAGTAATAAGTGTATTCAGAGGTCAGTGTTTGGGGTAGCAGTTCCTGTGGTTCCCCTATGTAAATTGAGGACTGAGCTGCAGCTGCCACTGGAGAAGAGATATTTCTACCTTTTTTTAACAAACTTATCTTCATCTCCAGAAAAATTAAATATCACATTTTCCTAATTTTTTTAGATTATTTTGTTTATTAAATATCCCTTAGCCCATAGTTCTGTAACCGCATCCCACCACCCCAGATGATGATATACAATATCACAGATCATCCCCATGTATTACCTGGCAGTATTTCACCACGATATTGAAGACATGAGTTGTGCTGCCAACCAGTCCGACCCCAATGCTGTCCAGGATCATGCGCTTACTTCTGTGCCGCACAATATCAGAGAGGTGATCGGGGCGGATCTCATGGATGAATGAGGCAAAACTGTTGGTGACGGATTCTTCTAACTGGTTTTCCACAGCCACTGATAAGAGACAGATCACATTAACATTCCTGGCGTAGACTTCTTTTTTTCACCTCTACTTTCAAATGGTGACATATGTAATCTTATGAAACCTAGTATGTTATCTGTCTGACTTTAATGCTTCATAATACATACTGTAGCATCTGCCCTGTTTTTATTAAATACTACAGCTTTGTAGTAATTGTACTGTAGGCCAGGCATTCACAACCTCAGTCCCCAATGCATGCTGACAGTGTTTTAGTGTTGTCCAGGCTTTAGCACAGATGGTTAAATCAAAATAACTGAGATGCTAAATAAGTCACTTGTGCTCAACTGCGATATATTGGCCGTTCAATTGAACGGCCAATATATTGCAGGTCCATCGGCCAGTGTTTATGAACGATATATCTGTGAACGCAGTCATTCACAGACATATCACGACATATCACGTTGGCCCTGCAGCACAGCCAATGACCGATATATATACCGATATATTAGTACATCGTTGTGTGTGTACGGGCGACACGCGCTGCAGCAGCCAGCAGTGATTGACAGCTGAACTGGGTGAGCGCATATAACGCCTGCCAAATCCGTGAAGTCAGTCCTGACGGATCGGGCAGTGTGTATGCTCAACACACTGCCCGGTCCGTCCATAGATATATCTGCAGATCAATTGATCTGCAGATATACAATATCTACTAGTGTGTACCCATCATTAGTGTGTATTGAGGACTGAGGTTTGGAATGCCTACAGTAAGGAAACAACCCAAAGGTTAATGTCTCATTGGCACCATAAATATGTCACCCATATTGTATGGATAAATTGACGCTCATCAATTTAACTTAAAAAAACAAAATTCTTACAGTGGAAACATAACAAAAAATATTTAGGTAATTACCTTTTGCAGCCAACTTGTGAATGTGCCTTGATAGTTGGTGAAGGCTCTTTGTGCTCTAAGAATGATAGAAATATTGTATGTAAATCAATTACTTATTGTAGTATACATTTTAATGCCTTTGTGATGGTTACATAAATTATCTAATTGTCTACCTAACATTTCTATATTTTAAGTAATATGTGTATAGATCATACTTTAATGTATTATATGTGCTGTGAAATCCATAGACAGCTCTACTTTAATCAATGCACAGTCTTATCCTGGTCCTGGTCACTGTAACAATGGGGGTCAATCCGACCCCATTACACGTTGCAGTTTTTAGCAGCCGTGCGATCGGGCATGTGCTGTGCATGCGTCAAACTGAACGAAGAAAGCGTTCACAGCCGCGAATGCAAGAAGATTGACAGGAAGAGGCTGGCCGGGGGTGTCAACTCACCATTTTGAAGGCATGTCTGGGTAAACGCAGGCATGTCCAGCCATTTCCAGGGAGGGTTCCTGACGTCAGCTCAGGACAAGATCATCGCAGCGGGTGCGTAAGTCCTGAGCTTTTGTTTGTGCAGATCTCTGCACAAGCGAGTACAGCCCTGCACACAGACTCCCCCCTCCCCTGTAGGCGGCGACTACCTGATTACAGCAGTGCTAAACGTAGTCTGCAAGCGATCAGGTTGGAATGAGAGCCATTGTCCTATGGAGCTTATCACATTGTGCAGCTTGTTAAGGCGGGTACTAACAGAGAGATCCATGCTTAAAATCTAAGCAATCTGACTAGATTGGTTAGAAGTTAAGCACTGATCTCTTCATGTGTACCCCCCATAGTGATGGGCCGCACATCGCTATCACTGGTGCTAGATTGGCCTGCATGCCCCGTCCGTCCCCTTGCTCAGCACACATCGCGCTGTGTTGAATGGGGGGAGAGATGTGTGCTGACTGGTTAGCTCAGCACACATCTCCACCGTGAATACGGGCCTTTACATCCAACAGAGGATATTGATGCTATCAGTTTTAATTATACAATTAGTAATCTTTAGGCACAATGCTGTAGGTAATAACATTCAAGCTATTTTAAGTTGCCTCTTTGTTCCATTCTATTTATATCGATATCTCAAGCTTTATATAGTATCTTTATATTATTATATATCTCTTTGGTAACATTATAAAACTTTATACACTATATTAGGGTGTCTATCTTACAGATTTACTCTTTTGGTTTTTTTTATTGTATTTTTTATGATTTATTTTCTCTTTTTTTGTACTAAGAATCCCTGTTACAAATGTTTGGAAACTATTATAAAGAAATACTTTTTGTGTTAATGTTCTACCTTTCTACCTCCAACTGTTCCAGTAACATATCTGTTCTTAGCCTCATTTACATTTCCTAACGCAAACACATCCACAAACACCTTTATGTAACTTTTCATTTGCATTGTTTAGGATTAACTAACAAATGCTAAACTGCTTTTGTTAAATCAGCAATGGCACTCAGCCTATTGTAATTGGTAACAGAATATAGAATATATAGAAATGGATCATATTGGGAAGTTTGGTATGCATGTAAATATTTTTATACAAGCAAAAATTCATATTATTAAATCACATATAATATAGATGTAATAATAAACAATACAATATAAATGCAACCATATGAAATAACGGTAAAGTTACAATCTGCATATTTTCAGATTGGTTAGTATGTGCATTCACCAAAGGTTTTAAAATATTTAATAAAAGTGAAATATTTACTAATACAGCTCAGATTGTGTAACATTCTATTTTTCCAAAAAGTGCTAGATATTTACACTTACATGGATAGAGTACTTACTTTAACAGCTGTAGAAAGCATCTTGAATGAAGGTTTGTTTTAAAATGTGAAGTGTTTTCCTCAGTGCCGGATAATTCAGTGTTGGTTGTAGGGATGTCTGTGTGACATCCTTATATTCTGGTGCTGTGGGGGCGTTACAGTAATAGCTTACACCTGGGAAACAGGTTCAGGTATTGTGCTGGGAAATAGTCTAGGAAGTAAAGTGCGGAAACCCCACAGGATGCCATAAATAACATGCCATCATTGTAAGGCTGACGTAAGACCTAAGGAATTGTAATAGCAATTTGGTTTTATATCATACAATGTTTACACCTTTTGGAAAGTGATGATGTAACAATGATGATATATCTTTATGTACTTTATCTTCCTACTCAGAAATACTTACTATAGTAGCTGAAAGGTTAATGATTGCAAAATGAGCTTCCTGACATAACAATTCACTGTATAAAACAAATTCACAATATAAAATAGTAAAGTGTCACCCAGCAAGTTTGGCCAAATTCTTATTGCAAATTTCAAAAATATTTAATATTTTAATATTATTGGCTAAACTAATCGTCATTTAGCCATCAGCTTAGTTTAGCCACATGTGTTTCTAATTGCTGATAATATTTTCTGATATAATATATTGTGCATAATATACAAGGGACCCACACCAGGGGCGTCAGAACATTTTTAGGTTGGGGGGGGCAAGATATAATCTCATTTCGGCGCCCCTAAATTGCTGAATCGCTTATGAAATGCATTGAAAAGGCTGAATCCACACTGAATTCCCACAACTAGAAAAGCCGAATACAGGGCCTGATTCAGACCTGATTGCCGTGCTGCAAATTACACTGTCCTGCGATCAGATTGTCTCCGCCCAAGGGGAGTGAAAATTCATCACGTGCAAGTATGCGATTGCATGTGTACGCTGTGCGAAAATTCCCCTCAGGCAGCGGACAGCTGCAAATCCGTTCACATCACACTCACCATTGAATGTTTTTCCCATTCTGTGCAGTGTGTGCAGTCTGTGCGTAGCTCAATACTTACTCCTCCAGTGCAAAGGAATCAGGGCGATCGGGTCTGGAGCGTTTTCCCTGACATTCCCAGAAAACGATCAGTTACCACCCGCAAATGCCCTCTTCCTGTCAATCAGCTTGCGAATGCTCGTGCAATTTAAATTTTCCCACCATGTGCCCCGCGTAGCAGGGAAACACTTGAATTGGCTACCGGTCACCTTAGATGGGGGCTAATTATCTCAAACTGCCACATGAGGTAGGGTCAGCTAGAGCCTGCTTCTGCTGGTATGACTGGTGGGGAAAACGAGTGGCACAGAACAACTAAGTTGCCGCACTTTTTTCCTTTCCTGCAGGTGTCATCGCAGCATATACATAAACATATATTTTACACTACATTTTTTTTAAAGAACCTTGGCACTCATTACCCTACACATGTAGCCAAGCTCATTGTTGCCATGATGCGTGGTGCGACTAGTGTGCCCACGTCTATGGCGCATGAAGCGTACGCACGCACATGCCATTGACTACTATGGTGTCATCGCTGACTGCACTTAGTCACAGTGCAGTGCATATGCGCACTGCCGCGATGCATACGCCGTGCGTACGCATTGCGGCAACAATGAGCGTGGCTATATCTGTATATCCTTATGGGATGGTAATGATCTCCCGGCGGACAGGATGCCGGCTGTCAATATACTGACAGCGGCATCCCGGCTGCCAGAATACCGGCAGCGGGGTGAGTGCAAAGAGTCCCCTTGCGGGCTTGCTGTTCTCATCATGCACCAGGTTTTATTCACACTCTATGGGTGTTGAGGACACCCACAAGTGGGAATAGCCTTGGCGAGTGCTGTCGGCATTCCTGGCTGTCGAAATCCTGAACGCTGGGATCCCGACAGCCGGGATATTAACTAGATGAAGATGAAATACTTATTTTGATTGTAGTGAGGGAGGTAATGAGGGGGCAGGGCCGGTTCAAGGGCGCTCTGCACCCCGGGCAGGAAAAGGGGTGTGGCCTAATACAGGGGGCGTGGTCAGTTACGCCCCCTGTACATTGCTAGCGCCGCTTGAATGCTGAGCGGTGCGCGATGACGTCATCGCGCACCGCACAGCAAAAGGTCCTCTCCACGAAGGGAAACAAGACGCTATGCGTCTAGTTCCCTTCGTGGAGAGGACCTTTGCTGTGCGGTGCGCGATGACGTCATCGCGCACCGCTCAGCAAAGTTACTCTCCACGAAGGGAAACTAGACGCATAGCGTCTAGTTCCCTTCACAGAAGGCGGACGGGGACGGCAGCGGGCAGCGGAGGCGGACGGGGGACACAGCGGCAGCAGTGGCGGATCTTGCCACGGTGCGGCGCCCTCCGGATGGCGCCAGCGCCCTCCGGAAGGTGGCGCCCCGGGCAAAAGTCCTGCTTGCCCGTGGCAAGATCCGCTACTGGGGGTTAATATATTCATTCAATTAACGGATTACGGAGGGCTAATGGTTAACCCCCTCATTACCTCCCTCACTACAATCAAAATAAGTATTTCATCTTCTTTAACTCCAATTAAAGCAACAGCTCTTGATCTTAACCCTTTCACCCCCCATAATGACTACCCCCCATCATAATAATAATAATAATAATAATAACCCCCATATATTTATTAACCTTATATTTATGAATTTTTATTATAAGTCCTTTACACACCATTTCAACACACATGTTTTAACTTGGGGCAGAATGTGACAAAATATCTTCTTTCTGTGGTGCTCCTGCTGCATCCAGAGCACCGCGGGAAATCAGTGCCACTGCCTTGTGAGAAGACCTCAGACCTGGGGGCGGGGCCACCGAGGAAGGGGAGGCGTAGAAGGATGCCCTGTGAAAAGATCCCGGGACTTTCAGGGATGGAGGCGCTGCTGTGGCCAGAGGAGGAACTTGGGACCTGTCACGTTGATGAGGCTGCCGCTACTCGCCGGCTGGGACCACCATGGGCTAAGCTGACCAGGGGCGGATTGGGATGGAAAAGCAGCCCGGGAAATTTCTGGTAGCAGCTCTAAAGGGGGCGGGGTCTGTTGAAGAGGTGAGATCTGTCGATGGGGCGGGATCCATACTCATATGGTCTGATTCTGAGTTAGATGCAGTTGAAGCCTTCCTTGCATCTTTTGCTGCAGTTGCGCCTGTGACTCTATGCTAGTGACACTACAATGCCCTTCCCTGCATCCATGTCCATCTATGCATCCAAATATGCAAGGACAGAGATACCCACTTTCAGTATCTACATTGTGCGTTGTGCATTTTTAGATTCCACCTTTGGTCGCACCATCGTAACTTTCACCAACACTATGCTAGGGGCAGATCATCCCTATGAGTATGGCCTCCAATGTGAGCAAATCAGCATCTCTATAAGCAACACTCCCATACTATGTTACATCTGCATCTGATTGGCCACCCCCCTGTAACCGCCTAGTAACGCCCAACACATTTCTAATACACTACATTGTGCGTATGTCTATATTTGTACTGCACATCTGTACAAACACCTTCGGGATGTATGTGCAGCGCAACTCAGATGAAAATCATTACTCCACGGTGTCCAACATCACCGCTGGTCAGACTCTGATCAGGCCTGTAATGCTGTATACTATGCCGTAGTGGTGCTTGCTGTAGAAAATAACTACAAACGGGTCATGCATATTTACATAATGTCACTCCCCTTCTATCTGCGGATCTCTCATTATAAAAACATCCAGAGGTGTAATAAATAGAAAATGGCATTTACCAAAACAAAACAAAAAAAACACAGAAATTAAATATTCTGGCTGGCAATGACTTGTTAGTAGTCAGCAGCTGGCGTGACATTATAGTGACCATCTCACCACACATGCTGCAGCATACTGTACGGAAAATATATGGAATGTAGTTATGTGATCCCGGCCGCCGGTAATGTGGCCCCAACCCAAATATATGTCACAAACACTATATCTATCTGTATATACCTATATATAGGCACAATAGCCAAAGGGGATAATAATAATAATATTAATAATAATAATAATTGTTAACATGATTGGACACCATACTGTAGAAAATTCACATTACACCACACAGTATGAGCCGAAATTCATATTACACCATACGGTATGAGCCGAAATTCACATTACGCCACACAGTATGAGCTGAAATTCACATTACGCCACACAGTATGAGCCAAAATTCATATTACGCCACACAGTATGAGCCTAAATTCACATTACGCCACACAGTATCAGCCAAAATTCACATTACGCCACACAGTATGAGCCGAAATTCATATTACGCCACACAGTATGAGCCGAAATTCACATTACGCCACTCAGTATGAGCCAAAATTCACATTACGCCACACAGTATGAGCCGAAATTCATATTACGCCACACAGTATGAGCAGACATTCACATTACACCACACAGTATGAGCCGAAATTCACATTACCCCACACAGTATGAGCTGATATTCACATTACCCCACACAGTATGATCCGAAATTCACATTACGCCACACAGTATGAGCCGAAATTCACATTACCCCACACAGTATGAGCTGATATTCACATTACCCCACACAGTATGATCCGAAATTCACATTACGCCACACAGTATGAGCCGAAATTCACATTACGCCACACAGTATGAGCCGAAATTCCCATTACACCACACAGTATGAGCCAAACTCACATTACACCACACAGTATAAGCCGATATTCACATTACCCCACACAGTATGAGCCGATATTCACATTACCCCACACAGTATGAGCCGATATTCACATTACCCCACACAGTATGAGTCAATATTCACATTACCCCACACAGTATGAGTCGATATTCACATTACCCCACACAGTATGAGCCGAAATTCATATTACACCACACAGTATGAGCCAAAATCCTATACCCCACACAGTATGAGCCGAAATTCACATTACACCACACAGTATGAGCCGATATTCACATTACCCCACAGTATGAGCCCAAATTCATATTACACCACACAGTATGAGCCGAAATTCCTATTACCCCACACAGTATGAGCCGAAATTCCCATTACCCCACACAGTATGAGCCGATATTCACATTACCCCACACAGTATGAGCCGATATTCACATTACCACACACAGTATGAGCCGAAATTCACATTACACCACACAGTATGAGCCGGGGACATAGGGACAGGGAGAGTGACAGCGGGGACAGGGAGAGTGATAGAGAGACAGCAAGGACAAACAGTAGAGAGAGAGAAAGGCAGCAGGGTTAAATTACCTAATGAGGAGCGGTGAGGAGGAGGAGGCTGTGGTCGGCGGCAGCGGTGCAGAGGAGGCTGTGGTCGGCGGCAGCGGTGCAGAGGAGGCTGTGGTCGGCAGAGGAGGCTGTGATCAGCAGCAGCTGTGCAGAGGAGGCTGTGGTCGGCAGAGGAGGCTGTGATCAGCAGCAGCGGTGCAGAGGAGGCTGTGGTCGGCGGAGGAGGCTGTGTGTGTTTTACACACACATATATATATATATATATATATATATATATATATATATATATATATAATATGTGTGTTTTGGCCACTCCTTCACTCTGTTACCCCCTCACTCTGTGTCCCTCATTCTGTGTCTCTCAGCAGCCTCCCTTCTCCCTCCTCCTGTGCTATGATGTGGGGCAGCACAGTAGTGAGTGACAGGCTGGTCAGCGGCAATCAAATACGGCGCCGGCAGAAACCGCGGGCCAGCCTCTGCAAGCAGTGACTAGCCTACCCTGGGAGCTGCTGAGGCTGCGCTTGCGCAGCAGCTCCCCCAGGCAGCCATGTCTTGTTGGTCTTTACGGTGTTTCTGCGCATGCGCAGAAGTTCTCACCGAGCGCTGCCGGTTCGGAGCTGAGCTCCGATCGCGGCAGCGGCCTGTAGCAGGGGTGATGAGACGCCGCTGAGGGGACAACCGGACCAGCCAACCAGGATCTGGTCCGGCGTCTCAATCCGCCCCTGACTTTGCTGACCAATGCAGATTGAGAGGAAAAAGGAGAGATACAAACTAAAAGCGCTCCCATAAAAGCCAAGTTTACAAACACACACCCAGTGGATACATAAAATCAATTAGTCACGTACATTGGTAGTTCAGGAGATGAATAAAGATCCAACGTTGATTAAAGGCAGATGGATCTAATTCTCATAAAATTATAAGACAAAAAGAAAGTGCAATAGTGCAATTATCCTTGTTTAAAAGGCCTGAATTTATTTTAATATCGCACTTACACCAAACAGATGAGGTCAGTAGCATATAAAATGAATCCTCTTTGGCAGTACAGCAACAAAGGACTGGATGATAACAGTCCTCACAATGTCCAACGCTGATATCAAACAAATGCAGCTGGACCTCATAAAGAGCAGAAGAAAGTGCAATAGTGCAATTATCCTTTTTTTTTAAAACAAGGGTTTATTTTTAAACAGTGCACTTACATCAAATAGATAAAATAAAAGCATATAGATAAATCCCCAATGAGGAATGCAGCCACAGGAAGCAAGGTCTGGAAGGGGCCAGATGGATATAGCACCTTAAGGAAAACGGCTCCGGAAACCAGGATCCAACACAGTCCCTCAGCGTCCAGTGCAGATGGTAAAACTCAAACGGGGTCACAAGTAAAGCAGGAGAGTACACGCTTAACGCGTTTCAAACTTTCATAGTCCTTCTTCAGAAGCGTATACTGCTCTCCCTTCCGTCTCCCTAAATACCCTAGCTAGTACAAAAAACAGCTGATCTCAATTGCCGCTAATCGGCGTACAGGACCGCCCGCGCATGCGCATACCGGATGCACATGACCGGAAACAAGATGGCCGTGCGTTCCACCGCATTCGGAAGTCCCGTATACTGACAGCGGCTTGCTTTCCAGTTCTTCGCAAAGTCCGATCCCGGAGATTTGCAGCGGTAGTGCGTTCCACCTTATAGAGGGACCTTCAATATTGGGCTGCTATAAATTCCAATCATCCAGGGAAGCCACAATCAGTTCCAAGATATTTGAAGAATCCTCCACAAATGTCCAACCATTAATTTAATGTATAAACATAATTAAATGGACAGAGTCAGCACCTCAAATAGAAAAAAATATGAATATATGGACAAAAGCAGCAATATACATATAAAATATAAATATGTGGACAATAGCAGCAATATACATATAAAAAAATTATATATATATAAAAAAGGAGATACAAGTAGGAAAAATGAGCCAAGAATCAAAGAATGCAAATGATCAATTAAGTTAAAAAACACTTCAACTCAAAATCACCATTAAGTCCGTTAGGGGCAAGTGTGTCCAAATGGTGTATCCATCTCATTTCCGATTGAGACAGTCTTTTATCTATGTCTTTTGCTGACCAATGCATTATGGACTCCTATGGGCGGCTACATTCACTGCACGGAGCGGAGGTGCGGTCTTTCTCCTGACCGCACATTGCTCCTCCGCTCCTCCTGTACATAATGTACAGGAGGAGGCACGGAGGAGCAATGTGCGGTCAGGAGAAAGACCGCACCTCCGCTCCGTTCAGTGAATGTAGGCTCCTGCAGGAGCATTGTCGGCGCCTCTCTATGTTTGGGGGGGGGCGAGCTGACCCCTTGCCCCCCCCCCAGTTCCGACGCCCCTGAACCACACCATGCCTTGCACCAAGTAATGTTATTCATAAACTGAGATATGTTAATTTTTTGTACGGGCTCCACTTGGTCTAGAACCAGCCCTGCTCAGTATATATATTGATATTTTAAAAAACTAATATAAACTTAAGTACAAAAAAGTTTGTTTATACATATATATATATATATATATATATATATATATATATATATATATACAGGGGTTAAAGTAAGCCGGAACGGGGCGGAACTGCGTTCCGTCAGTTACACTTGGAGACGGAACGCAGTTCCGCCTCCTCCGGCTCACCAAACCCGCTGTGTGCAGCGCTGAAGGGAGATGCCGGGCGCCCGCTGAGATTGCGTTACCTGCAGGCGCCCGGCGGCAGCCGGAGGCATGAGCTCAGTTCTGAGCTCCGGCTTCCGGCGCTGTCACTGTGCGCTATGGGAGAGACGTCATGGGGCTAAACTACAAGGGGGGCATTATTGCTGGCGGCTAAACTACAAGCAGGCAAACTACTGGGGCTAAACTAAAGGAGGGGGGGTAAACTACTGGGGTCATATCTGCAGGGGCATTACCACTGGGGGCATAACTACTAGAGCTAAACTACAGGGGGCTAAACGACTGGGGGCATTAGTACAGGCAACATTAATACTGGGGGCAATACTACTACACAGGGGCATTACCATTAAGGGCATTACTACTGGGGGCCTTTCTAATGAGGGCATTGTAAAGAGGGCACTTCATAAGGGGCATCACTCCTGGGGACATAAGGGGCACTACTATTGCGGGCATTGCAAAGGGGCACCACTACTATGGGCTCTATATAAGGGGCACCACCACTGTGGGCACTACCAGTACAGTGGACATTGCATAAAGAGCACTACTACTGTGGGCATTGTATAAGAAGCGCTACTGCGGTGGGCATTATGTGTATTACGGGGTGCTACTACTGTGGGCATTATTACTATTCTGTGACCACGCCCCTTTCTTTTTGAGACCACGCCCATTGTTTTGCAATACCTTTGTTACATGGGCGCCGTGGGGTGGGGGGTGAGTTCCACCACCTCTGTAGGACCACTTTAAGCACTGTATATATATATATATATAGCAAACGGACGGAGGCGGCACTCAGATACTTTTTAATATCAAACGTGAACAAGTTTAATGGTGCATCTATGTTTCGGAGCCGTAGCCCCGACGACGGGGCTACGGCTCCGAAACGTAGATGCACCATTAAATTTGTTCACGTTTGAAATTGAAAAGTCTCTGAGTGCCGCCTCCGTCCGTTTGCTACATTGGGGGCTGTTCTGTCCATGAGGAAGGCACCGTGAGCATATCAGCATTTGCAGCCGAGGGCCTGCTGGAGTGCCGGATCTCTCTGTGTGTATATATATATATATTTTTTTTTATTTGTAAGAGTTCAATGTGCCGATATGTTAGAGAGCTTTCTATGGGGGGGTATTCAGATATGGATGCAGCCACAAGGTCGCTTGCAGCAGCCATGTCCATCTAATCTGCGCACGTGCACTGATCACAGTGTGTGTGCACGCCATTACACATTGCGGCCGTATCCAGGAAGGATGCGCCATAGTGTGATTGACAGTGGCAGCCATCAAAGGGGCATCGTTGCGGGGTTGGGTGGACAGGACATACTGAACAGGGGAGTGTTTGGACCATTTTTGGAGTGGTTGTGTGACATCACACAAAGCCATTCCGGAAAAAAAATGGTTGCTGAACCCCTGACAGTGCAACCAGGCTGCGCTACAAGGGGTCAACCCTAGATCCAATGCGTTCACAATTAGATTGCAGACGCATCAGGAGGCAGCCCCACACATGCTGTGCATGTGCAGAGATGAACGCAGATCTGGCTGCGTATGCAGCCATCTGCATTCATCTCTGAATAACCCCATCTATTTAGAAATATGAGCTTTTATAATGGTGTAATGTAATATAAGTACGGATGGTGTAGTGGTTAGCATTACTGCCTCACAGCACTGAGGTCATGGGTTCGATTCCCACCATGGCCCTAACTGTGCGGAGTTTGTATATTCTCCCCGTACTTGCGTGGATTTCCTACGGGTACTCCGGTTTCCTCCCACAATCCAAAAATATACTGATAGGCTAATTGGCTCCCAACAAAAATGAACCCTAGAGTGAATGTGTCTGTGTGTACATGTGGTAGGGAATATAGATTGTAAGCTCCACTGGGGCAGGGACTGATGTGAATGGCCAAATATTCTCTGTACAGCGCTGCGGAATATGTGTGCGCTATATAAATAGCTGGTAATAAATAAATAATAAATAAATAAGTAAAGGGTACGTTGCATCACTCCCCAATAATTATTAAGATGAGTTATTTTTAACATCTAAGGCATTTGTCACATGTTATTATGTGTAACATTAGGAAATAGGTTAACAACCGGACATCCTGCTACAACAGGCTTACACTGCCTTGCTAAAGTATTCACCCCCCTTTGCATTTTTCATGTTTTGTTGCCTCACAACCTGGAATTAAAATGGATTGTTTGAAGGTTTGCATCATTTCATTCACAGAACATGCCTACAACTTTGAAGATGTTTTTTTTAAATTTGTGAAGCAAAAAACAAATAGGACAAAATAACAGAAAACTTCAGTGCTTTGTAGAGCCACCTTTTGCGGCAATTACAGCTGCAAGTCGCTTTGGATAAGTCTCTATGAGCTTGCCACATCTTTCCACTGGGATTTTTACCCATTCCTCAAGGCAAAACTGCTCCAGCTCCTTCATGTTGGATGGTTTCCGCTTGTGAACCGCAATCTTCAAGTCTGAGCACAGATTCTCAAATGGATTGAGATCTGGGCTTTGACTAGGCCATTCCAACACAATTAAATGTTTCCCCTTAAACCACTTGAGTGTTGCTTTAGCAGTGTGCTTCAGGTCATTGTCTTGCTGGAAGGTAAACCTCCGTCCCAGTCTCAAATCACAGGCAGACTGAAACAGGTTTTGCTCAAGAATATCCCTGTATATAGCACCATCCATCTTTCCCTCGACTCGAAACAGTTTCCCAGTCCCTGCTGCTGAAAAACATCCCCACAGCATGATGCTACCACCATCATGTTTCACTGTAGGGATGGTGTTCTTGGGGTGATGGGATGTGTTGGGTTTGTACCAGACATAGCATTTTCCTTGGTGGCCGAAAAGTTAAATTTTAGTCTTATCTGACTATAGCACCTTCCTCCATACATTTGGGGAGTCGTCCACTTGCCTTTTGGTAAACTCAAAATGTGCCTTCTTATTTTTAACACTAAGTAATGGCTTTTTTCTGGCAACTCTTCCATAAAGCCCAACTCTATGGAGTGTACAGCTTATTGTGGTCACATGCGTAGATACACCTGTCTCTGCTGTGGAACTCTGCACAGCTCCTTCAGGGTTACCTTTGGTCTCTGTGCTGCCTCTCTGATTAATACCCTCCTTGCCCGGCTTGTGAGTTTTGGTGGCCGGCCCTCTCTTGGCAGGTTTGTTGTGGTACCATGCTCTTTCCATTTGAAGATGATGGATTTGATGGTGCTCCGGGGGATAATCAAAGATTTGGATATTTTTTTTATAACCCAACCCTGACTTGTACTTCTCAACAACTTTGTCCCTGACTTATTTGGAGAGCTCCTTGGTCTTCATGGTGTGATGCCTCTTGCTTAGTGGTGTTGACGCCTCTGGGGCCTTTCAGAAAAGGTGTGTTTATACTGACAGATCATGTGACACTTAGATTGCACACAGGTGGACTTAATTTCACTAATTATGTGACGTCTGAAGGTAATTGGTTGCACCAGAACTTTTGAGGGGCTTCATAGCAAAGGGGTTGAATACATATGCACATGCCAATTTTCAAATATTTATTTATAAAAAAATATTTTTTATATAACATTTTCTCTTTTCCATTCACCAACTTGGACTTTTTTGTGTATATCCATCACGTAAAATACTTTAGCAAGGCACTGTAGATGACATGTTAATACATTTTTCTATGACTGTTTATTAGATATAGCCATGTGCCCTCCTTGCTACTACTCTGTATCTCCAATATCCAACATCTGCATGACTGAATCCCAAATATACATAGTGGTTGTAAAAGACCATGTAAGTGTAAAATTATTTATTGCAACACAGCAATTAATTACAACGATCATATAATCGTAAGTAGTGAGAGTTATTTAAAAAAAAAACAGTTGTTTTGGTGTCATGTACACCAATGGTATCTGCTACGATATTATTGGTATTGTTATCACTGGTACCATTTTATCTGCTGTTTATGAATCATTAATATATGAATGCAACACACAAGTGATAAGGCACTGACTGTTCTCTTACCTTGCTATTTGGATCTGCAGATGAATCCATGCTCACCTTACCACGATGCGGCATGCTGCATGGCGTGCCAGGCTGTAACTATGTGCAGTCAGCAATCACTTCATTAGTTACTTTAGCAATGGAGTAATCGCCATCTGTGACTAGTCACAGCCTGGCTCGTCATGCAGAAAGCTGTGTTGCAACATGCCACATCGCAGCAATGATGAGCATGGCTACATCTGTACTGTATGTATATCTTGGAGCCACTATCTAATTAGTCAGCAGTTACCTCCTTATTTCATATATATATAACATTATTTGCTCATTATATATAGTGTCCAACGTTTTTGTCCATTTAATTTTCTGCATTTCAGTTTAACATGAAGTACATTGGGCCTAATTCAGATCTGATCGAAGCAGCAAATTCGTTAGCTAATGGGCAAAACCATGTGGCTAATTCAGATCTGAATGCTGCTGTGCATGTTCGCACAGCAGCGATCAGGTCTGAAGTGCGCCGGCGCCGGCACCGCAGTCCGCCGGCGCATGTCAGACAGCTGACAGCTGTCTTAGCCCTGAGATCGCCTCTGCCTGATTGACAGGCAGGGGCGGTTGCTGGGCGGGAGGAGGAGGGCCGGCGACGTTTGGCCGCCATTTAGTGGGTACGGTCGGGCAACGCAGGCGTACCCGGAACGGGGGGGGGGGGGGGAGCTGTGGTGGCTGCGTGACATCACATGCAGCCGCTGCGACCCGGGCAGCCAGCACGCTGTGCGATGCTTTTGTACTTGTACGACAGGGTAGGACCCCCTATGTGCACTGCAGGTGGGGCAGATATAATGTGCATAGAGAGTTAGATTTGGGTGGGTTATATTGTTTCTGCAATTTAGATTTCAGATTGAACACACCCCACCCAAATTTAACTCTCTCTGCACATGTTATATCTGCCTCCCCTGCAGTGCACATGGTTTTGCCCATTGGCTAACAATTTTGCTGCTGCGATCAGATCTGGAGTACCTCCATTGCCCGCTACTGAGTGACTGTATCATGACTGCTTGCTGATTTTAAAAGATATGAGCTGGCTCTACATCAAGACTAAAGACACAACTACAACTACCAGTGGCAAACGCAGGATTTGCATGGGGGGGTTTCCAGAACTGGGTGGAGCCAATCACGGGGGTGGGGACTGAGGTGACCCAGTATATGCTGGGTCCGTAAAACTAGTGTGTGTGTGTGTATATATATATATATATATATATATATATATATATCTACACATATATATAATATACATATCTACACATATATATATATATACATATACATATCTACACATATATAGGGTTCACTATGGTATGCTGGCGGACAGGCTCCCGGCGACCAGCATACCGGCGCCGGGAGCCCGACCGCCGGCTTACCGACAGTGTGGCGAGCGCAAATGAGCCCCTTGCGGCCTCGCTGTGCTCGCCACGCTACGGGCACGGTGGCGCGCTATGCACGCCACGCTATTTTATTCTCCCTCGAGGGGGGTCGTGGACCCCCACGAGGGAGAACAATTGTCGGTATGCCGGCTGTCGGGATCCCGGCGCCGGTATACTGTGCGCCGGGATCCCATCAGTCGGCATACTGAAGACCACCCCATATATATATACTGTGTGTGTATATATATATATATACACACACACACATACATATACACATATACATATTAAACATGCATATATATATATATATATATATACACACACACACACATACAGTACACATATATATATACACATGTATATATATCATGTGTGTGTGTGTGTGTGTGTGTGTGTGTGTGTGTGTGTGTGTGTTTATATGTATGTATGTATATACATGTGTATATATGTATGCACATGGATATATATGTACTATAATTAAAATAAAGTAAACTTTTATTGCACTTACAAGTGCCACCAGGAAGACAGCAGGCTGCAGAGGACGCTAGACAGCCATTAATAATACTCATGCAGCTAAATATTACAAAAACAAACAAAAATTTTTTTTTTTTTAGTGGAGGGGGGTTTCTGGGTGCTCGGAAACCACCCCCCTGGGTGCGCCACTGACAACTACTGTAAATTGGACAGGGACACGTGATATGAGCCTAGCACTATATATATATATATATATATATATATATATATATATATGTGAATTTTTCAAGCGCCTAATAGTACAATGTGTATTGTTTGAGAAAAAGCCCAAAATTATATATATATATATATATATATATATATATATATATATATATATATATATATATCCTGCCTTTCTGACACCTGGATGATCATACAGAAAGGTGTCAGCAGCAGATCCCTGAAGACCTGGCAAGTGGTAATTGGAGTAACTTTATTGTAATCCTGTGAATGTTATTGTTTTACTAAAATTCTCCCCAATGGGCAAATCTCACAAATCATCATGTGTCCACTCCAGAAATGGTTGATAATAGTTACTGTAATTTGTTTTATGGAGACTGTCTACACTTAATAATACAAACAAAATGTTTGTATTTAAATGCTTCCATTAAATATACAAAGCCCAACCCCAGACCTATTGTAAAAAAAAAAAGAGTGATGTCACTTTGGAAAATCATAATGTTGTGTAAGTAGGTTTAAAGGTCTAGTTTCTATTATTTCTCTGAGTAATCGAAAAGACAAGTAGTGTTTGCAGCAATTATATTTTACATTGCCCTGGAAGGTGAGGGGAAGAGAAAAGGACTGGTTTCTAGAAACATAGATAAAGGATAATTTTTACATTTAACACGTATTAGTTTTAAATTATTTTTAAACAATTTAATAATTTATTTGAATTATTAAAAAAGAATAAATGCTAAATAATTTTTTTAAAAAGGTACTCAGCAAGTATTCAATCAGTAACTAAATATTGTGTACATGTATCTGCGTATCTGTGCTTCATTTTGTTATCCTAGATCCCAGACCATGAAAATTGGGGGGGGATCCAATCAGGTGCGAGTTTGATCCCGCAATGCGAATTTCTAGCAAATTTGCATTACGAATTACAGACCTCATTTAGTAAGAATTGCAAAATTTGCAAACCGCAATCCGGACAATTATCAAATGACTGCGCATGCACAGCATTCGCATTGCACATACGTGAGTAAAAATAGTGACAGAAATTGCGTACACATCGTGATTGTAATGGTATCCAGTCTCTAGGTTGACCACACTTAGGTTGACAATGTCTAGGTCGACAACTATTGGTTGACAGTAACTAGGTCAACAAAGTTTTTAGGTAAAAAAAAAAAACTCCTTTTGACCTGTTTCTACATGTCGACGTAGAAACACTGTTGACCTAGTTACTGTCGACCAATAGTGGTCGACCTAGACACTGTTGACCTAAGTGTAGTCAACCCTCCATACCATACCCGATTGCAATGTAGCCAATGTTTCACTGACGTTTTCTGGGTGTCTCTGAAAAAAGGCAGACATGCCCAGGTGTTTTTAAGGAGTGTTTCTGACATCATCGATGATCATTTCCAGCCTCATGTGTTGCAATAATTGTGGATGACCTTGCCTGGTGCAGATAGGAAAAATCTTCAATGTTCCGGGAATTACATATGGAATTACATATGGTTCAGCAACCAACTCGCAAACTTTTCATTGGGCGTTTTTTCTCTATTTCTGGGCAGCAACTATTTGATCGCAGCAACTGCTTTTTAGCAGAAACTGCAATCCGTGCTGAATAAGGTCCTACATTTGCAATTCAATTCCAAACTCGCACTCCTTTGCAGAATAAATTTTCCTGTTTTTGTTCGCACCTCCCTGAGCTGGTGAAAAGGTATGGAAAATCTTCACTTTAAAGTAAAAATGTCAGGACTTGTTTCAGAATGCCTTGGACACCCAACCCCCCCCCCCTCTATTGATGAATTAGACATTTGGAAGTTTTCAATTATCCAAATTGGGCCAATAATTACATGTAATTTTTTGGGTGAAAAAAATGGCCTCAAATTACCCGAAAATAAACTTTTTTGTTAGTTTATGCCCCCCACCATACATGAAAGTTTTTTTTTCAATAAAAATATTTGCTTTTTATCATTGTTTTTAGATTTAAAAAATAAAAAATAAAGTGGCTCAAATTACCCCCAAATCAACTTTTTTCTACTATTTTTTCATTTTTCATTTAATGCATTCATAATTAAGCAAAAGTCGAAAGCTTTTTACATTATTTTACTAATCAGCCATTTGACACCTTTTAAAAGCGCCCAGCACTAGGGGTGATTCGGACCTGATCGCACGCAGGCTGTTTTTTGCAGTACTGCGATCAAATTTAGGAGTGATTAACACCCCAGCTCCTGGCGCAAATATAATTGAGTATGTAGTTAATTTACTCAGTACACCAGCTGCACACACTAAAGGATTGGCAATATCCTCAGGGAAACATAAAGAAAAAGAAAAAACTAGTGTATTGCGCTTGATGCACTATTATCTAGATCAATTAATAATGAATAAAAATAGCACTCTATAGTTGTGTGTCTGCTTTACTTCAAATCAACACACATGGAACTTGCTTTCATAAAAACCAACTAGAATATTTTAATAACATTACACATACATGAATCAAATATACCATTATTGGATATATTAAAAATGAATAAACTAAAACACACTGAAACAATGCGCTTAAACTGTCTAAGACACAGATTGAATAATAATGTGTCCACAAATAGTAACAAGTAGACGGCAACAGTGTATCGTATGAGTGCTACACAGGCATGCCTCGTAAATTTACAACAGCTGCTGATGCCCACTGGATTATGTATAATGTCTCTAATCCTCTTGCTACTGGCGTCCCAGTGCAGAGGAATAATGCTTGTAATATATTTACCCGGACCAGCGGGATTCTCCACATACAGCGTATATTACCAAAAGGATATCCTTAAGGCATGCAGCCACAGCGTCCGCCGCTAGCACTATTCGTGGTGCAGTGAGGATCTCTGTCCTGGCGGGCGGATAAGGACACTTCAGGTGTCAACGATCAGCGGGTTGATTCAGGTAAAGGTTCAATTTTGCAGGGAGATATCCTTAAGCGTAAAGCCACAGCGTCTGCCGCCGGCACTAACCGTGGTACAGGAGAAGTTTCTGTCCTGGCAAAGCGGGTAGACGCTTACGTAGCCGCTGTCCCGATCAGCAAATATCTGAACTCTGATTAACTCCACAGGGATGACCGTTGGCACCAAGCACAGACAATAGGCACCAGTGATTGCACTCAAACCAGTGTGGCCGTCAGTAACAAAAGCGGGGAGATGACGTCAACGCGTTTCGTCCCGTCACAGCTCGGGACTTCGGTACTGCGATCAGGTAGTTGCCGACTACAGGGGGAGGGGGTAGTTGATGTGCAGGGGTGCGAACGCTTGTGCAGAAGATTGTGCAATCTCTGCACAGCTCAGGACTTACTCAGCCACTGCAATGATCCGGCCAGGAGCTGACGTCAGGAATCCTCCCTCCAAACGGCTGGGCGCGCCTGCGTTTTTCCGGACAATCCCCAGAAACGGTCAGTTGACACCCACAAACGGCCTCTTCTTGTGATCGCCGGTGCATTCGCTTTCTTCGTTAAATCCGTCGCTGTCTGGCGATCCCTGTTGCCAGCGGCCGACACGCCTGCGCATTGCGGAGCATGCGCATGCACAGTTCAGACCTGATCGCAATGCTGCAAAAAAAGCTAGCGTGCGATTGGGTCTGAATGACCCCCACTGTCCTTATGCCCACTGACAGCCTTCTATATGGTCCTGCTAACACAGTTGTCACTTTTTGGTGTTCAGGAAGGCCTCCCCAGTTTCTCATGATCTTTCTCAAGTTCGCTTTTTGGACACAATTCACACACCCTCGCTGCTAGTAGTGCAAATTGGCATTTCTAATTCAGTTGTGTAAAGGCCATTACACACGGAGAGAGTTGTGTGCTGAGCGATCTAGCACACACTGCTCAGCACACATCTCTCCCCCCGCTCAGCATACAGCGCGACAAGGGGTTAATTGCCACTGAGAAGGGGGGAGTCTTGTCACTTAGGGAGTTTGCTTCTGCTGTGGGGAAAGACTTATGCTTCAGTGGGAACCTATGGACTTGGGAGGAGGTTATTACCTCTGGAGGATCTGTTACCACTGGTGGTGGGGTAGATAATGTCACTGCTGGATCAGTTGACACTGGGGTATCAATTGCCACTATCGGGGAGGTGGGTAATTTTCCAATAGAATCCTATGGATGCCGGGGAAGGTGTGTGTGTGTGTGTGTGTGGGGGGGGGGGGGGGGGGGGGGGGTGCTAGGCATCCCACAGGTGTTGTTTTTTTGTTTTTGTTTTGTTTCAAATAAAGATTTAATAAGTTTTTGAAAAATGTTTTGGACTAAATAAAATATTTTAACAAAATTTGGGGTTACTTTTGAAAAACAAATTGTCATCTGAATTGCTAAAGTAGTAAGTGGCACAGCTATTATTAGTATTTGGGGATATAGGTAATATCCCATCGGCTGGGGTCCTGGGGCAGGTATATCGACACACAAGGCAAGCCCGACACCAGAATCTTGAAAGGGGACAATATGCAAGGTTTAAAGTGCGGGGAGGGGGTGGTGGGGTTAGGTTTAGGTGCAGCCAATGGGTGTTAGGGATAGGCTGTGGGGGTGGGGGGTTAGACACCTAAAAGGGAGGGTTAGGGTATGGAACGGGGAGGGTTAGAGCACTTACCAACACCTGTCGGGATTTTGACTGTTGAGATGCCACTGTCGGTCTACTGACCGTCGGCATCCCGCAGATGACATTTCAAACCCAACCCAGAATTTGTTTGGTCAGAGCGTTAGTTAATGTCATCCATCTGCCTCAGTCTCAGACTCACCCTTTATTTCATGTCACTTAATGCATTTTATCTTACAAAGTGTTATATTGTTACAATGTTTCTGCAAATTAATAATGATTAATGCGTGAAAAGAGCTAATTGCGTTATCATTAAATACATATTCATTCATTAGCTAATGGCTGGCAATATTAACTGTAATATGGTCATAGACTGCACCATTAGTGCAGACCACCCAGTAGACCGTCGGCAGTGTGAGCTATGGTCTGATATTTGGAGAATCTCTAAATGCCACAAAAGGTAAGGGGGCGATCTCCATTCAAAGCAT